>NC_045959.1:22294159-22575918 GCF_010909765.2 Amblyraja radiata | reverse complement strand
TATCTTCAAGATGGAGCGTCTCAGACATGCTTGTGATCCACATTTTAAGAGTTGGGGTGGATGCCTTTTTCCAAAATGTAAGTATGTTTTTTTGCCATTATCAGGCCATAATTGAGGAAACGTCTTTGAAATATTGATAGCTCAGAACAACTAGATTCTAGTTCTGATGGTGTACAGCTCTGTCTGCAAAATGAAGACGGGCTCTACTCTCCCAGGATTGCACAGCCTCCCTCATTATTCAGACAATACTACATCGATTAGTGGCTTTCTGTGAAAAAAAAGGGTCGCTGTGCTTTCCATTTTACAGAGTATCTCATTGACTGCTGAGTGTTTTGGGAAGCATTGAAATCAACGAGGTACAGGGTTCGCCTTACTTTGATCAAGTTCTGATGAGGTCATTGACTCAAACAAATAACCATTTCTGTCTCCACAGATGCTGCCTGGCTTGCTGAGTGCTTCCAACATTTTCCAATTTAATTTCAGATGTCTGCTACTATTGCAAATACAGTCAGCAACCTGCTGGACCACAAAGCCCACAGCCAGATTCATGCAGATAATAATCAATCACAAGGCCACATTTTCTATCTCATTTCCACCACATGCACCCTTTGTTTTTGGTGAACAAATCACCCAGCGCAAGCTACAGTGATCGAAATAACCAGTCTGCTCGTGTACCCAACTCTATAATGCTTCAATGGTACTTTATTGTAACAAGGATAGTGAAACACTTTTTTGCATATAATTCTGTAAAAATATCGCCATACATAAGCACAATCAGTTTAGTACAAATGTATATGAATAGTGCACTGTGACAGTGTACAAGAGTCGCCAGGTTTCTGATGTCATTTTTCATGATTCAAGTCTAAAGTTGTAATAAATGTTGAGCTCTTAACTTGGTCACAAAGGCCCATTGTCCCGGCGATGTAGCAGATTGCATCACATGTATCTGTAAACTCCCCGCCAAGGTCTGAGACTGTTCTCAACCCCAATCTGCTGGATAGACATTCCCCAAACCACTGCCATGGAGATTCCCAACAAAGCCTTCCCCATCCTCACCTGCAATCAATCACAGTAGTCATCTCCATATTTGACCACTGACGACAATCTGAAACATTCCTTTAATACTCAGTTGCCACAGGATCACTCAAGACTCCAATAAGTGTGATAGTCTCTGCTAACTACTGTGCTCACTCATTCACCAGTCATTGAAAGTAGGCATGCAGGTGCAGCAGGCAGTGAAGAAAGCGAATGGTATGTTAGCTTTCATAGCAAAAGGATTTGAGTATAGGAGCAGAGAGGTTCTACTGCAGTTGTACAGGGTCTTGGTGAGACCACACCTGGAGTATTGCGTACAGTTTTGGTCTCCAAATCTGAGGAAGGACATTATTGCCATAGAGGGAGTGCAGAGAAGGTTCACCAGACTGATTCCTGGGATGTCAGGACTGTCTTATCAAGAAAGACTGGATAGACTTGGTTTATACTCTCTAGAATTTAGGAGATTGAGAGGGGATCTTATAGAAACTTATAACATTCTTAAGGGGTTGGACAGGCTAGATGCAGGAAGATTGCTCCCGATGTTGGGGAAGTCCAGGACAAGGGGTCACATCTTAAGGATAAGGGGGAAATCCTTTAAAACCGAGATGAGAAGAACTTTTTTTACACAGAGAGTGGTGAATCTCTGGAACTCTCTGCCACATGCCTCAATGGTTATTTCCTTCCATTGGAGAGTGTGGATGTGGTCAGTCCAGTGAGGTATGGTCAGGTACAAGCCAAGAATTATTTTCTTCAAATAGAATACAGAAACAAAACACAAAACCTAGTTTTAAAATTATTATTTCTCAGCGCTTTTCAGAGAGAAAAAACAATGATTGCTTTGTTGCCTTCAGGGAAGTTTGTGAAAACATTGATAAATCTTATTTGCATCCTCCCCAGTGTGCTGTCAAGGATGGAGAAGTTTTCTTGCAAAGGAAGACTTGTCAGGATTATTTTTTTAGAGCTGTGACAGGCAAGGGATGATTTAATCTGGTGCATAACATGGTGAAAGATCAAGATTAAGTGAATAAATCAAATCTATTTTCACACGACAGAGGGGGATAAGAGGATTGGCAGGGAGTTGGGGAGAAATTCATCCCTTATGGCATTCACTGCCAGAAAGGGTGGAAAAAGCAGATATCTCACCATATTCTGTTAGCACAGGATACAGTATAACCTGCAGGGATAGAGTTAGAAATAAAGAAATGCAGATGCTGATTTGTACACCAAGTGCTGGAGTAACTCAGTAGGTCAAGCAGCATCTCTAGAGAATATGGACAGGTGACGCTTCGGGTCGAGACCCTCTCGGCCCAAAATGTCACCTATCCATGGTACACAAAATGCTGGAGAAACTCAGCGGGTGCAGCAGCATCTATGGAGCGAAGGAAATAGGAGACGTTTCGGGCCGAAACCCTTCTTCAGACTGATAGGGGGTGGGGGGGAGAAGGAAGGAAAAAGGGAGGAGGAGGAGCCCGAGGGCGGGGGGATGGGAGGAGACAGCTCGAGGGTTAAGGAAGGGGAGGAGACAGCAAGCGCTAGCAAAACTGGGAGAATTCAACGTTCATGCCATCGGGACGCAAGGTCCCCAGGCGGAATATGAGGTGCTGTTCCTCCAATTTCCGGTGTTGCTCACTCTGGCAATGGAGACCCAGGACAGAGAGGTCGGATTGGGAATGGGAGGGGGAGTTGAAGTGCTGAGCCACCGGGAGTTCAGGTAGGTTATTCTGCAGTTCCTTCTTGAACACTTTGTCACCTATCCATGTTCTCCAGAGATGCTGCTCGATTGCTGTTTCACCTGCACCGTGTCCTTTTGTAGGATGGAGATAAAACCATGAAGATGAGTAATGCCCCTGTCCCACTTAGGAAACCTGCACGGAAGCCTCTGGAGACTTTGCGCCCCACCCAAGGTTTCCGTGCGGTTCCCGGAGGTTGCAGGTAGTGGAAGTTGGTAGGGAGACTGACAAAACCCTCTCACCTTCCAAATCAGTTCTGCTGAGGATCAATACAATGCTTGTTGCAGAGCCACAGCCAATGTGCCAAAAGTGAAGAAAACCTTCAGAGATATTCATGGTAATATGTGAATTCAGGGAAAAGATCATGAGCCAGAAAAATAAGAAGTTCAAAAAGAAGACGGACTTATTCAGAGAACTTGCTTTGAGGAGGTTGGTGGCAGGAAACAGAGGTCTCCAGGGAGAATCCCAAAGTGTGAAAATCAAAAAGAAAACTCCAGATGCTGGGAATCTGAAATAACAAAAGAAAATGGTGGAAATGCTCAGCAAGCCAGGCAGCATCTGTGGAGAGTGAAGCAGAGTTGAGCCTTTGTACTAGAACTGGGCCTGGGGGGTCTGGCCATCAATTGTGGCAAAGGGGTGGAGATGCACAGAAGGACAGAGTCAGGGGTCAGTGAGGTTGAGAGGATTACAAAGAAAGACTCAGAGGTTTTCGATTGTTAGCCACTGAAGAACATGGAACAGCTACATAACGAGGACAAGGGTGGTGGGTGGAGAGTCTGTGGCAGAGTTTTGAATAAGCTGGTGTTCTCCAAGAAATGGAAGCTGCACAATGGGACTCTGGAATTGAATGCAGAAGAGATAAAAATAAAATGTTGGAACAATAAACACATTATGTTGTAGATGGATGCAAGGCTACATAAAAACATTGAATAGAGCAGGATTAGGCTGTTGAATCTGCTTCCCATCCAATATCATCATCGCTGATCTTTCATCTCAACACTACATTCCTGTACTCTCCCCAAGGTCCTTTATGTCGTACCTAGAAACTTTTGTCTTTCTTAAACTATATATTGCAACCTGGCTTCCAGAGCCTTCAATGGGAGAGGTTCACCGATTCACCCCCCTCGTGAAGAGGCTCTTCTCATTTAATTCCTAAATGGATCCCGAGACCTCTGTTCGAAGCCCCCACAAGTCAGTACCCCCGGACTGGGGAGGCCTCCTCTCTACTTACACACTGTCAAACGCCTGCAGAACGTTACATTTTAATGATAGTCTCTGTCCCAATCCTAAACTTGAGTTGGAACCTACTCTAACTACTAGCCTCGTCATTCCAACCTTCAGTTCATTCAATAAGCATAACATCCTCTATTCCTAGAGCCACTTCAAATTTCAATAATGTCTTATGACTGTAAATAATTGAATTTAGCCACGAGGCAGGAAGAGTTGATATGAATTGAGAAGCACAGGGCAGGAGATGGCAAAGATAACTGATCTTCTAAGAAGATTATGCACACATAAAAGAGCTGTGATTCCCCTCCCCTCCAAGTTAATCATTCCCTCTGAACTATTAACTTGGAGGCTTGGGGGGAGTGGGGAAATCACAGCTCTTCTATGCCTGAATACCAAACCAGCAGCCCTGCAACCTTAAAGCACTGCATAGTTTCACCAGCCAGCTGATTGATGTGGAATCCATGCTCAAGACCAACAAAAGCAATAGTTGCAAAACATGGGGCTTTTTCTGTTTTGCATCAACTGTCTTGGAAATGAGAGACGGGAAGGATGGATTAATTCCACATGATCTCCTAAAATGATCGTGCAGGGATGCCAGGAGAAGCAGGGAGATTTGGACTTCAATTGGACTGGGAGGTCACCCTGACTTGCTTCAACAATTGTTGAGATCACAACTCAACATCAACTCATCTTATCCATTGTCGCCCCATATCTTTCAGTGCTTTGATGCAGTCTATGCGTGGTTTCTCCGACGTAGTAAGTGATATTTCAGTTGTCCAGACGCCATCTATTTTTGCAGCATGTTTTGATTATGTTGACCTCCAAGTGTGTGCAAACAGATTGATAATTATTCCAGAATCTCGAAGGATAACTTGAGTTTGCATGCTTGGCTCCCACACCCTCAAGCATAAATAATCTGACTGAAATGTTGAAAATGCAAGAAGGCCTCCATGGGAACAGTACAGACATTTGGGGGAATCAAGAATGATGGGGCAGACTAGAGAAAATTAAGTCAGGTTGTACATTAAACGCAGAGCTGAGGAGTGTTGAGGTTTGAAGATCTCTCTAACAGAAGACAGTGGAAGTTGAGTAAAGGCTACAAGTTGCATGCTCACATTTACTCAACTTCCACCTTAGAACACAAGAAAATATGAGCAGGAGCAGGCCATCTGGCCCCTCGAGCCTGTCCCACCATTCATTATGTTTATTCCAGATCCATTTCCTCCCTTAATTCTTCTTCAGTGCCACATTTCCAAAACCCTCCGCTCCACAGATATTTTCCCAATTCCATTTTAAGAATGTCTAATGATCTGTCCTCCACCAAACTCAGCAATACGTAATCCAGAGTTTCAACACCCTCGGAAAGAAGGACAATAGCAGTTCAAAAGAGAATCTTTAGCACCTGCCCGAGGGGGATGGTGGGGGCAGATACTGAAGGAGGAGCACTGGAATTTTGTCAAGGCATAAAAGGATATGGACAAATTTCCAGTAAAATCTGGAGGTGGCGATCAGCCATGATTGAATGGCGGAGTGGACGCAATGGGCCTAATGGCCTACAGTAATTCTACTATAACTTGTGAACTTGTGATTAGAATAAAAAAGTAATTGATGTGAAAAATCAAATTTGATGATAAAGATCGAGCTTTATTCGACTACCTGAATCCTAACCTGCACTGCCTAATAGCCTCTGTCCAGGCTTGTTCATTGGATCGCAGTTAAGCCTCATCCACCATTTCAAACTCTTCATTCTTGTTTTCAAATCCCTCAGTGGCCTCAGCCACCCACTGAACTCTTGCCCTAAAAGCCACACACGATCCTGTTTTCCTCAAATTCCAGCCTCCTGATCATCCGCAAATTTAAAATCACTCCACCACTTGGAGCCACAACGTTTGCTGTCAAGATCCTAAACCGAGGAATACTCTTGAACCTCTCTTTTTTCCTTCAAGACACTCCTTTAAATATAAATACTTGATCTTTTTTTTTGTCACCTACTTCCAGCATCGCCATATTGGTGCCATATTTTCCCGATCAACATTTAAGTGAAACCTTGAGCTGATTTGACCAGTAAAGGAGATAAATAAAAGTTAGCTCCTTCTCTAATAACATTAAGGGTTAAAATAACTTTTAATTTCCCTTCGGTGCACTTATTGCTTCTCCCTTTAACTATACAAAACAAAAAATTGGTGACAACATCACACAAGATTAACCTGCAAACTAGTGACTGCTAACTCACAGGCCACACATTTGGTGCAAAGAATGTGAGAACAGGATCACACCTCCGCATTCCTGGCTAAGAACATCGAGAAGTCTAATTACAAATTGATGCAACTTCTCTCTCCCACAAGTGTAGCAAGGCCTAACTGTACCTAAAGTAATGGGGGCTGGGTGTCTATACAGGATAGGATGTGTGGTCCACGAGTCCAGCTGGTTGAGCCACTGCCTCACAGCACCAGAGACCTGGGTCCAATCCTGACCCTGGGTGCTGTCTTTGTGGTGTTTCTCCTCATAATGCCCCTGTCCCGCTTAGGAAACCTGAACGGAAACCTCTGGAGACTTTGCGACCCACCCAAGGTTTCCGTGCGGTTCCTGGAGGTTGCAGGTGGTTGCCAGAGGTTGCAGGTAATGGAAGCAGGTAGGGAGACTGACAAAAACCTCCGGGAACCGCATGGAAACCTTGGGTGGGGCGCAAAGTCTCCAGAGGTTTCCGTTCAGGTTTCCTAAGAGGGACAGGGGCTTAACAGTGCAAATTCCCTCTAGAATGGGGTTTTCTCTGTGACTCATAGACTCAATGTAGAGAATGGCTTCCTATGTTGAAAAGAAATAGGAAATAAGGAGGCTGTAGGTACAAGCGACTCGAGCTCAAAGATCTAAGCAGACACGCCAATGCAGTACTGAAAGAGTGACACATTGCGGGTGGTATTATTTCCTTGCAAAGACATTAAACTAAGTTAATAACATTTTCCAGGGTGGTACTCTGAAGATAAGATGAGGTATCTTATTCTACATTTACCCCTCAATCAACATTATTAAAACAGGCCAATCAACCAATATTGTATTGGAGCTAGAAGATAGACAATCTGAAGAAGGGTCTCAACCCGAAACGCCACCCATTCCTTCTCTCCAAAGATGCTGCCTGTCCCGCTGAGTGACTCCAGCATTTTGTGTCTATCTTCTGTGTAAACCAGCATAGTTCCTTCCCTCACATTCGTATTGGAGCTAAGTGTGTATATGTTGGCTGTGTTGGTTCCAATGTCATTACACCAAGTGCATGTTTAAGTGCTTTAACAGATGTTCTCAGTCTGTAAAGGGCATTATTAAAATGCAAGTCTGTCCACTAACAGGTAGAAAGAACATCCTTGGTTATGAGCTCAATACAACAAACAGCTTAAAGTATTTTTAGTTAACACAAGTTGGCAGAAAAGAGGAACGTTTAAGATCCAACTTTCCAGCTATAGTAGAAACAGAAATCACCAAGGAGAACGTGGGTGTGAATGAAGTCCAGAAAGTAAAGATTTTTTATTGATATTGAGCTAATTTATCATTGTCATGTGTACTCTGATGTACTGAGAAGGTTTGTTTTGCATGTTATCCAGGCAAGTCATCCCACACTTAGTACATCATGTAGTGCGAAAGAGAAAATAAACAAAATATAATTTTACAGCTACAGAGATAGTGCAGGCTAAAAAAGTGCAACAGTTGTAATAAAGTAGATTGGAAAATCAGGAATAGATCCTAGGCGTTTGTGAGGTCTGTTCAAGAGTCTAATAACAGCAGGGAAGAAGCTGTTCGAAAATTCAAAATTCCCAATACCAACGTCTCTTTGCTTTTTGCAGTGTAATAGTATGGAACAGGCCCTTCGGCCCATAGATGAAAGGATTAAAAGTAACATTAGCAAATTTGCATATGACACAAAGCTGGGTGGCACGGTGAACTGCGAGGAGGATGCTATGAGGATGCAGGGTGACCTGGACAGGTTGGGTGAGTGGGCAGATGCAGTTCAATGTGGATAAATGTGAGGTTATCCAATTTCGTGGCAAAAACAGGAAGGCAGATTATTATCTAAATGGTGTCAAGTTGGAAAAAGGGGAAGTACAAGAGATCTGGGGATCCTTGTTCATCAGTCACTGAAAGTAGGCATGCAGGTACAGCAGGCAGTGAAGAAAGCGAATGGCATGTTGGCCTTCATAACAAGAGGAGTTGAGTATAGGAGCAAAGAGTCCTTCTGCAGTCGTACAGGGCCTTAGTGAGACCACACCTGGAGTATTGTGTGCAGTTTTGGTCTCCAAATTTGAGAAAGGACATTCTTGCTATTGAGGGAGTGCAGCTTAGGTTCACAAAGTTAATTCCCGGGATGGCGGGACTATCATATGTTGATAGAATGGAGCAGTTGCGCTTGTATACTCTGGAATTTAGAAAGATGAGAGCGCATCTTATTGAAACATCAGGGCTCTCGCTTAACTTTTTTTCCTTGTTGCCAGCTGGGCAACCTTGACAGCTTTTTAGGTTGCCAAATGACAGTTTAGGAGGTTCCTTCCGCCGGGCGGGGTGCGGGAGGAGGAGGTGATGGAGCCGCTATCGCGGCTGCTGTTGCCGCTGTTCGGGGCCCATCATTCGCTTCGACCCTTCGTCAGCACGCACCTAGTATCTTTGCCCCACAATCAAAGATACTAGACGAATACAGCCGCCGCCGCAGACACGAAACGTCACGTTCCTATTCTCCAGAGATGCTGCCTGACCCGTGGAGTTACTCCAGTTTTTTTGTATCTATCGGTATAAACCAGTATTTGATTGCCAAGCCGGGCAAAATGTGTCGGCATTTAGGTTGCCCGGCTGCACTTTGAGTGGTCAATGGCACCCGGGCAACCTCTAATTTCGAGCCCTGAACATAAGATTATTAAGTTTTGGACTCGTTAGAGGCGGGAAACATGTTCCCGATGTTGGGAGAGTCCAGAACCATGGGCCACCTTGTTAAGAATAAGGAGTAAGCCATTTAGAACGGAGATGAGGAAAACCTTTTTCACACAGAGTTGTGAATCTGTGGAATTCAATGCCTCAGAAGGCAGTGAAGGTCAATTCTCTGAAGGCTTTCAAGAGAGAGTTAGATCTCTTAAAGATAGAGGGATATGGGGAGCAGGCAGGAACGGGGTACTGATTGTGGACGATCAGCCATCATCACAATGAATGGCTCGGAGGGCCGAATGGCCTACTCCTGCACCTATTGTCTATATAGCATTGTTACAAAATCTACCATCAGCGGCGCGTGTGATTCCGGAGGCTTTTGGGGGGGATTAAAATGCAGGCGTTTTGTCGAAGAGGGATTTGCAGACTGGTTGTCGGAGAGGGATTTCCTCAGGCTGCTAGCTGATGAAGAAAAATCATTCGCGCTTCCGTTTGCGGGTTTTTAAAAATATTGCTGTACCATTTCATCGCTGTATTAAACTTAAACGCGACTAAAAAAGCCTTAAACTTCACGGATCGCAATAGCAAGACAAAACAAAAGGTGTGTTGTTTATTTAACATATTGTTTTGCTTTGTGGTGTGATCTTATGATGCTAAAATGTTATTTAGGCCCCATACAAATCGGCAGTGTCTTGCCTGCTGATATGGGCTTACAATTTACGGCAACGGCAACATTCCAATCGATCACATTCCAGAAACATCCACTCGTAAGATAATCAAATTCATTATTTTTTTTTGAACAATCATGTCATAAGAGCATCTAAATCATCTGTATTTTGTGTTATTGTCTATCCATGATCAATATTTTCACACTAAATATCCACATTACAGTTTTAGTCAGATGTATTGTGCAAATTTATGGGAATTAAACATTAAATTCCTTCCATTTGTCATATAAGTTCATGACAAAGTGAGATTTAAAAATCATGTTATATTGTGAACGTGTGTGAATGGGATCAGTTTGTTATTTGTTATTTGGATACTTAGGTTATTTATTTTTTTTAAAGCCTTTTCTTAAGAAATGGATAGATGTTTAGATCTAGTAATTGAATTTAGATGAATTTAATTGATTAGATGAATTTAATTGATTTGATGAAACTGATGAATATGGATTTTTTGTTGGGTATTTACTATTTGTTTTAGCGTTTAATGTTATAATTTCTACCTTTTTTTTCTAAAACTGCAAATAATGACTTGTTTCTGTTAATGCTGTTCAGTGTTTTTTTTCTTCTTAACATTTTAAACAGATGTCTCCAAAGAAAAAATGCAAAATTGTCAATCCAAATGCCCAGCAAAAGAGACTGATTTAGACAGCATTCGCAGAGATTATCCGAATTAGGACTACTTCAAATGTGATAATATACAGAACATTCCTAGTGGGAAAGTAGTGGGCAGAAAGGCATGTCAAGCGTGGTTTGAAGAGCAAAAACCTGTAGTTTACAATGCCAAAATTGAAAAGTTGAGGTAAAACAAGGTGTACAGAGTTGCTTATTGGTTACAATCTGAGGAGTATGATGATGCTACTGATTATGATATGCCAATGTACCAGCTAGCAACTGATCTTCTCCATAAAGACTTGGTCTATTGCTAGAAATTGTAATTTATTTACCTATAACTTACAGCATATAATACAATAATATTAAAGTTCTGATCTTGAGAATATCACATTTTTTAATTTTCAAGGCAGTCTATTTCCGTCAGATCGACAATTAGGTAACTAACTAATTATATGCTTTAATTTCAGGTCATCCAAGTAAGATTGTTTCATATTTGTTTCAGAATGCTTCAATCTATAATAACTGAAATTTTCATTCAGTTCTCTTAATTTTTAAGAAAGTTACGGGCTTTTGACTGTCTTCGATCACGGCTTTTGTGTTAAGGCAATGGAAAAGCAATAGGGAACAAGATGCTAATTTCCGAATATGAAAATGGCCATAACTTTAATACTGAAGATATGAAAGTGAATTAGGTATCAAATTAAAGTTATTTTTATCCTTTATCTGATGGGATAAATTCCAGGCTTGATTTTTTTAAAATATCTAAATATTGTAACATTCCTAGTCTATAGTCTGGCCATCAAGCACTCATTTACATTCATTCAATTTCATTCCCCACACAATGAAAATGCAACAATCTAGAGCAAAATTCTGAATATAGTGAAAATAAGCATGGCACAGCTGTGCACGGTATCCTCCTGAAATACAGAACCGAAAGGTAAACAGGCAAGTTAGGCAGCTTCCTTACTGAAAGAGGAACTGTAAGTGCATGATCTCAGCAGCCTGAATGGCCTGTTAGGGGAATTAGATTATTGGCCGATTAAAAAAAGACTGCGTGAGGAGGAGGAGAGTGGAAGTAGGGAAGTATTATTGAAATTGGAAAGTTCAAGCACCTTAAGCCAAATATGTGGTGCTGTTTAATTTTGTGGCTGGCCTCTGGCAATGGATTGGCAAATACATTGGTATTGGCATGTTCTCACCTCACAGTGGAGAACCACTGAGCCTTTCCTTCAGCCCAGCGAATGCATAAAGTCATGCAGCACAGAGGTAGGCCCTTCGGCCCAAGATGCCACATCTAAGCTCGTCCCATTTGTCCATCTTTGACCCATATCCTGCAAGTGCTGCTTATTATGTATTCCTGATCTTCCAATCTACCCCATTGCAACTTTTTTTCACCTGCACTTTCTCTGCAACACTATATTCTGCACTGTTTATTATCTCTTTTGCACTACCTGATTGTACTCATGCATGGTACAATTTGCCTGGATACCACGCGAAAAAAACCCAAGGCTTTCACTGTACCTCAGACACGGAACAATGATAAGCCAAAACTACTACATAATCAGTGCTGTCTACGGCTGTTTGGTCTTCCCATTTCGGCTACAGCATTTCCTATTTTACTGGAGTAAGTAGTGAGTACTTTGTTGGCTGAAAAGTGGACTGCAATCTTTCCTGCGTGAGAGATATTTCACTTTCACAATAGAGTAGCTCCAAAATGGGCAGTGTGGCAGTCTCAATGTTGGCAGTACCCTCTGTGCAATAGTGAGATTGAAAGTTATCGAAGCAGAGACTTCTGTATATACTCAGTGGATCAGGTAGCATTGTAGAGAGACGGAGTAGGTCGCCCTGGGCACAACATAATTGAAGCCCTGAAAAGAGAGCCATTCGTCTTCCAATCCCTGCACTGTTTTGATTTGTAGCACAGCAGAAATTTCATTCAGAAGGAAAAGTACCTTGCTGAAAGTACAGGTGTTTTCAAGCTGTGAGCTGGTGCAGGAGGTGAGACAGGATGGCAAACACCACAGCTTGGCAACACCCACGCTGCTGTGACCACCCATACGCCCAACAGCCTTCACAGAGCAGCCACTTAATCCCTGGATACGTGCTGGGGTTGCATATTCCTGATACCTGGGTAGCTTCAGTCTGATCAGTAACATCTTGGGATGACAGATGGCACAATGGGCTAAGTGTTCGGCTGGCGACCGGAAGGTGGCCGGTTCGAATCCCGCTTGGAGTGCATACTGTCGTTGTGTCCTTGGGCAAGACACTTCACCCACCTTTGCCTGTGTGTGAATGTGTGTGAATGTGTGTGAGTGATTGGTGGTGGTCGGAGGGGCCGTAGGCGCAGAATGG
The DNA here is from genome assembly GCF_010909765.2 of Amblyraja radiata. Classification (NCBI taxonomy): domain Eukaryota; kingdom Metazoa; phylum Chordata; class Chondrichthyes; order Rajiformes; family Rajidae; genus Amblyraja; species Amblyraja radiata. Next base: position 22,563,335 of record NC_045959.1, on the reverse strand, counting down.
CAGCCACGCTTCCGTCAGTCTGCCCCAGGGCAGCTGTGGCTACAGAAGTAGCTTACCACCACCGAGTGTGACTGAGGAGTGAATGAATAATGCGATGTAAAGCGCCTTGAGTATTAGAAAGGCGCTATATAAATCCCATCCATTATTATTATTATTATCTTCCCACAACATTAAATGACAAATAACAAAACAGCACGAGAATGATCTTTGCGCTCTTCATTCTCACACTGCTCTGCATGTCCAAGGACCACACTGTGGCTCCGAGCTTCACATTCTCACCATTACTGCCCTTGGCAGTCAGCTCCACTCTCACTATTACTCCTTCTGACATTCAACTCCACGATCTCACTGTTACTCCCTGTGATAGTTAACTCTACTCTCACTATTACTCCTGACAGTAAGCTCCACTCTCACCGTTGACAGTCAGTTGCACATTCTTTACGCTTCGTGACTGAATTTAGGAGATGTTAAAATGGACTAGTTCCTGATGAAAAGCTACCATGGTGGAGCAGGTTGCCACCTCTTTAGGATTGCCCTCCTGGACCATGAACGACATAACCACCATCAGCTCTGCCCAATTAAATACTTTCTCCAAGGTACCAATATTTGTACATGGGAAAAGTCACCATTTTGCAATGGAAATCCCTCTGCAGTTCCCTTGGTTCCATGTCCTAGTGATTTATGCCCAACCTCTGGTGAACCCCAGACTATCCTGGAGCCTTGTCAACACTGGCTGTGGGTGGAGCCCAGCAGGTTACCAATGACTTGGTAGTCAATGTAACAAAGAACATTGATCCCAAATTCATCCTCACCAACGATTGAGCAGCAAGATAGGCAAGCTCCATTGATTCTTCATTATAGCTTATATGTGGACTGATGATTCGATTTGCGGAAGTGTTTTAACCAATCTAATTGTGAACATACCAAACACCTCGTTGTCTTCTGGATGGTCCGTCTTCATGGCTTGATCTTTATTCTTCGAGGATGTACAAGACTGAAAAATAGAAGAAACATTTTAAGAAGCAAAGTCATTGGTTGAGAATCCTCCCGGAAAATATGACGGGTTCTCAAACTGTGAAGAGAAGGGCACCCCAATGCACCATAAAACATCAGATAAAAGATAAAGGGTTACTTATAATGATGAAACAAGGAACTGCAGATGCTGGTTAACAAAAGAAAACGCAAAGTGCTGGAGTGTACCACTTTACTATTACCACTCTATTGCTTTTTTTTTTAAATTGCTGTTTTTTTCCCTTTTTCCTTCCGCCCACAATATGTAAAAGAATATGTGATTCTGTTCCATTCTGTTTGTAGTTTGTTTGGTTGTTTGTTTGTTTGTCTTTTTGCACAAAGTCCGCGAGCATTGTCACTTTTCATTTCACTGCACATCTCGTATGTGTATGTGACGAATAAACTTGACTTGACTTGACTCAATGGTCAGGTTGCATCTCTAGAACATATGGATAGGTGCTGTTTCAGATTGGAACCCTTCATCAGACTGATTGTAGAGTGGGGAGTGTAGAGTATTGTTCACCAGTACCAACCTATCACTTACCAGGCTTTGTCCCGCCCCCAAAACACAAACTATTTTAGAGTAACTCAGCAGGTCAGGCAGCATCTCTGGAGAACATGGACAGGTGACATTTCAGATAAGACCCTTCTTCAGATCTGCCCCACTTCTTGTCCAACTTTTTCCCCGCTATAACAATCAGTTTGAAGAAGGGTCCCGACCAAATACATCACCTACCCATGTCTCTCCAGAGATGCTGCCTGACCTGCTGAGTTACTCCAGCACTTTCTCACTCTCACAGCCAAATCATATTCAGGCTGATTTGTTTTCCCCCCCATCACATCTGGGATAAAAGACTGGGATGGATGCTTATACACATCATCCAATCATCCTTCTCTTACTGAATTCTGCTGGAAAATGTCTCCAACTTTAATTGGGGGCATTGCTGCAGTTTAGGCTGATATTTGTTCACTGTAGCTTGCAGAATACTCCCTAGAGTCTCTTGTTTATCGTAAACCAAGCCTACCCACCTGCTAACAGATTATTAACACCACCGTACCAATTCAACAATCTGTGTAAGGCTGGCATTTTACCAATAGTTTTCATATGTTCAGAACATTGCAAAGTGCTTTACTTGTTGAAGCAATGTCACTTCATTGCATAAAATCTCCCAGAAATAGGCTAAAATAATCTGGGATTGATAATGGCTGGGAAATAAATAATGTGATTTTCTTCTCAGTTCACAGTTCTGGAATATAATGGGCAATTTATAAGGAATCTCGAAGCATCCGGGATTATTTCCAATACGAGATATGGGTTCAGGAACAGCTTCTTTCCTTCAACCATCAGGCTCTTGAACCACACTTTAGAACCCTAACCATAAACCTACCTCAACACCCCATCTACGAAGGACTTTGTTTAGGTTGCACGACATACAAATATATAGTAATCAGTAATTACGATTAATGGTTTACACTGTTGTGGTCTGGTTACTTATGCCCCTGTCCCACTTAGGAAACCTGAACGGAAACCTCTAGAGACTTTGTGCCCTACCCAAGGTTTCCGTGCAGTTCCCGGAGGTTGCAGGTAGTGGAAGCAGGTAGGGGAAGCAGGTAGGGAGACTGACAAAAACCTCCGGGAACCGCACGGAAACCTTGGGTGGGGCACAAAGTCTCCAGAGGTTTCCGTTCAGGTTTCCTAAGTGGGACCGGGGCATTAAACTATCACTGTTAATTTATTGGATTATTATAACCATCTATTTATTTGTTGTGTTGTTGCACTACTATGCCTGTAAAGCTGCAGCAATTAAGAAGTCAGTGTTCCATCCCCAGTCATTATGACAATTAAATACTCTTGATTCCTTGGTAGGGACTTCTGATGATGATAAATACTTTATTGATCCCCTCGGGGAAATTCAGATGTCCAGTAGCCAACACAGTCAGAACGAAATCAGACAAAAAATACATAAAATAAAATATGGACAATACATGAAAGCAATAAATACTTAAAAAGACCCAATAAATAACTATTAAAAGTGCAAAGGATCCCCATAAAGCTTAGCGGTCAGTATTATAAAATCTAATGGCTGCAGGGGTGAAGGATCTCCTGAACCGCTCCGTTCTACATCGCAGGGAGAGGAGCCGGGTACTCTTGCTCTTGCTCGTGTGCTCTTTTGACCCTCCAGAATTTAATGGAGGGGGTGCCCGGAGTTGTTGAGGATGTTCTAGGTTCCCAAAGATGAATTGCTCCTCACAGGACAGCTTCATGACTTAGACCCAGTTATGGTGAAGAATATATCGGCAGGAAGAACTGACGCTCTTCAAGCATGTTGGTGTCCTGCCCAGAATAAAGTTGCAGTTTAATATCTCATCCAAATAATATTTTTAAATTAAAATGTTCCAATTTGGCTTTTATTCCTGTAGGAATAAGAATCAAGATGGGAACCTGGGTAACCTAATTTCCAAAATAATTCTCATTACTGCTATTAATAAAACTATTCAAAACTCCCTCAAGACACCCTACCTCAACAAGAAACAGAGATAACCTTTGCAGAACATGAACACATTTCAAGGACCATGCTTTAAAAACTAAATGGAGGTCAATATAGTGTTTTGCTTCAGCAATAATCTTTTAAACGTACTTCTCAGAAGTCAGTCTGATAGAGTTTAGAATCTCTGAACAAGCACAAGCTATGAAATTTACTCCTAATTTTCTCATATTTGTATTAGCATTGCTTAAAATTTGATCTGCTGAAATATGTAACAGATTACATGGAATCAACACTGCCGCCTGCATTTGCAAGCCCAAAAGGATGGGAGAAAACACTATATTTTAAAACAGAGAACCACTTTCAATTCTACTCCAGAACAGAAGTATCTGCAGCAATCTCGAGCTTGCTCCAAAGTCCAGCTTCATCTTTGCCAACATCTATTGCCATGTTGTTGCATGTGCACTGATATAATATTGAGTTGATGAAAGTTACACAGAGATAGCCAACACAGCGAGCTAGGAAAGCTAGAAAAGGCTGCCACCCAGTGCTTTGGCAAGTAATTTGATTTGAAAGCATTGTGGGTAATCATTCACTTCTGGGTTCCACGTCACACACTGCTGCCCACAGGAACATAAGCGGACAGCTGGCAGCCTTGTCCTTGCCTTGCTGTCGGAGAGTTTAGTGCAGCACAGTGGCAGAGTTGGTACCCGGATTTGATCCTGACTGCGGCTGCTGTGTGTACGGAATTTGTAGGTTCTCCCCGTGATCGTGTGGGATTCCTCCAGGTGCTCCAGTTTCCTCCAACACTCAAAAGGCATGCAGCTTTGTAGGTTAGCTTTGGTTAGTTGTGAAATTCTCCTTAATGTATAGGATAGTGTTAGTCTATGGGGTGATCACTGGTTGGCACAGACTCGGTGGGTAGAAGGGGAGTGTTATCGCCAAAAGTCTAAAAGGTATGCAATAGGTCATGAAATGAGTATCCAGATGATTCTGAATGCATTATTAACAAAACACTTTAATTGCCATGGCATAGAAAACTAAGGACCAAGTTATTTCAGAGAACTGCAGAGGTAGATGTAAAAGTCTGGGGAGAGGGAACTCTGGTAATGGGACAGCAAGTTTGAGGTTTTCCAAAGCAAGTTAGCAAGAGTACAGGTACAGAATGTCTCGATTAGGGTGAAGGGAAAGGCTGGCAAGTTAGGAAATCTGGCTGGCGAGAAATATTGAGGCCCGAGTCAGGAAAATAAATGAGGCACATTTAGGCACGTCAGACTTGGACAGTCAGGATCAAACAAATCTCTCTGGGAGTATAAGTGTTGCAGTGCACTTAAGAAACCAATCAGGAGGGAAAAAAGGGAACTTGAAATGCAGCTGGCAGGCAAAGTAAAGGAAAATCCAAAGATATTCTGATAGTATCTACCTATACAGGTGCACAACCTTTTATCCGAAGATCCAAATAACGAAAACCTCCGAATAGCGGCCATTTTTTCGGTCCTTGAAGAAAGGTCCTTGAAAACGTTCACCGAGGGCGGCCCGCAGAGGTGACAGCGGAACCTCCGGTCGGTCCTCGAAGAAAGGGGAACTAAATCCCCATTCATAAAAGAGAAGGTGAGGGTATATTGCGCGGGAGGGTTAATAATTGACAATATGCTGCTGCCTGCCCGCTGAGTTAAAAAGTTCCCACGGTAGACTCACGATACACAGTGTTTCGTGAGTCTTGCGTGGGAACTTTTTAACTCAGCGGGGCAGCCAGCAGCAGACTGTCGCTCGCTTCAGTTTCACCCCACCTACACCCCTCTGCTTCCCGGCCATGTGTGTGACCCCTTCCCTCCCCTCCCCTCTCCAGCTCCCCGCCCATTGCACCGGCGCGGGGGCTTTGCACTGTCACCGGAGACGTCAGGACCAACGGGACAACGACCCCCAGGCCCACTGCAAGCACGGAGATCCCAGAGACCCACAGCCAGCAGCAGCCCAGCCCCGTTCCAACTCCAGAGGAAAACTGCAAACTGGCCGGAGACGTCAGGACCACCAGAAGCCGTTCCCCGAGCTGCGCCCCCTCATCGGGACACCGACCCCCAGGCCCACTGCAAGCACGGAGATCCCAGAGACCCACAGCCAACAGCAGCCCAGCCCCGCTCCAACTACAAAGGAACCTGGGTTGCGGATGACGGGGCGCAGCTCGGGGCGTCGTAGGGGCCCATCGGGGAGCGGGTTCCTGTTGGTCCTGACGTCTCCGGCCACCTGCCATCCTCCGGGAACTGTACCGCCCTTGCAGGAGAGTGGGGTTGTTTGCAGTTGCAGAGGGAGGGGGCAAGGGCAGTTCCCAGTCCACGGGGGTGGCCGGAGACGTCAGGACCAACGGGACACCGACCCCCAGGCCCACTGCAAGCACGGAGATCCCAGAGACGCACAGCCAGCAGCAGCTCCAGCCCAGCCCCGCTCCAACTCCAGAGGAACACGTAGGGGCAGAAGCTGACGGTGTGCAAGGTACGTCTTGTTCTTGGGGTGGCGGATGAGGGGGCGCAGCTCGGGCTGTGGGCAAACTGCCACTTGTCGCCGTAGCGGCCCATTGGGGAGCGGATTCCTCTGGAGTTGGAGGGGGAGGGGGGTATTGTGCTGTTTGATCGCCCCCTGCTACCCCAGGGACAGGGAGACACAGCGGCGTTTTAGACTGGTGCGCAATCACTTCCAAAGTTCTGCCCACACAGTCAGTACACCTCTCCTACACTGCATTTCATACAAACATTTATTCTGCAAGAAAAAACTACATTGAAGACTCAAATTCGCGACCGAGTTTACTGCCGGGATCAAGGCGCAAACTCGCGACCTTGCGGATATGAGCCGAGCACTCTACCACTGAGCCAGCCATTAAAATCTACGCTAAAAAATTTCCATTCCGAAGACCGACAAATTCTGAATTACGAAAAGTGTCTGGTCCCAAGGCTTTCGGATAAAAGGTTGTGCACCTGTATAACTAAAAGTCTCATCTTGACCACTTCGTGTTTGCGCTGTATATTGATTTTAGAAAAAACGCTACCCTATATCGCTATGATTTTTGGCCATCTTACACAGTCCTCCTCCGCTGAAGCAGCCCCGAGGATTTTTCCAATCGAGATCAGCTGATTGGTCCTGTTTCCTGTCAATCACCATGATGAAGGTAATACCCCTTCCTGGGGGTGGGGGCAGGACTATAAAACCCCGGATGCCTGGATGTGAGTCAATTACTCTGGAAGGCCATGACGGAGAGGCCATGACGGATTCTAAGCTGTGAATCAACTGAACTGTGAGTCTGCAATGTACTTGCAATAAATGATTTGTTAGCCATTAATGAAAATGCAATGAGCTGTTTGGCCAGCCTTGTGCTTGAAACTGCAATGGAAATGGAAATGAAATGAAAATACAATGAGTTGTTTGGCCTGCCCTGTGCTTGAAATGGAAATGGAAATGAAATTGCAATGACTTGTTTGGCCTGCCCTGTGCTTGAAACTGCAATGGAAATGGAAATTAAATTAAGGATAGACTTTCCTCCTTCATTGCTGTGATCTGCAGAAAAAGATGAAAAATGTCTAAAATTGATTCTCCATCCTCTCTCCCTTCTTTCTCTCTCTCTCTCTCTCTCTCTCTCTCTCTCTCTGAGTCTCTTGCCTGTTTTGGGCAGAATTTCTGGCAGTTTCTGAGCTGCCAGCCCACCAGGCCCGAGTGACTGAGCAGCCAGCCCACCAGGCCCGAGTGACTGAGCATCAGCCCACCAGGCCCGAGTGACTGAGCAGCCAGCCCACCAGGCCCGAGTGACTGAGCAGCCAGCCCACCAGGCCCGAGTGACTGAGCAACCAGGCCCGAGTGACTGAGCTGCCAGCCCACCAGGCCCGAGTGGCTGAGCTGCCAGTTCACCAGGCCTGAATGACTGAGCTGCCAGCCCACCAGGCCTGAGTGACTGAGCTGCCAGCCCAAGAATCCATTCAGCCAACAATGTACATACTAGCCCTCTGGAAAACAGTCCCTTCAGCCCACAGCACCAATACGAGCACTCCAGAAAGCTCCCCCATCCCCCCACCCACCCCCCCCCAGCCACCAATATTAGAGGTGGAATATTGCATTGGGGGACCAGCCCTCCCGTGTGAACATGGGACACAACGTTTCCCACTTAGTCTAGTATTTATTATAGGAAAAGGATGTTGAGGTAAATAATACGTCCCCTTAAAGATCAGCATGGCTGCCTTTGTGTACACCCATAAGAGATGGGGAGATGACGTACTGACCCTTAGGAGGAGATGACCGTTACTTAAGAAAGTAACTGATATATCAGTGAAGGCCAGCCAGGGAACTACAGGCCAGTCCTGGTGTCAGTGAGGGCAAGACAGTGACCTACAGGCCAGTCCTGGTGTCAGTGGAGGGCCAGTTGTTGGAGGGAATTCTTAAGGACTGTATCTACCAGCATTTGGATACACACAAAAGATTTAAAAAAACACTAAAGGTGTACATAAGATACAATCTCTGAGTATTTTTGCTCATTTCTAGCACCAATTAACTTAGATTTTATTGCCAACAGTTCACTCTCTTTTCAAATGTTAAATAGGTGCTCAATATATCAACTTGATGGAAAGACATTGTAGCACTCCTTCAGTCCTATACCGGATCATTGGTTTAAATTTTTGCACATCTTTGGAGTGGGACTTCATAGAGTCATACTGCACCGAAACTGGTCTTACAGCCAACTACGCACAATATTCCGTACAGACTGACCAACGACTCGTGCATTTACAACATGTTCCAACATCCATCTACTGATGCACAGCATATAGTGCCAAAACATGCTCCAATCTCTCGAAACGTTGTGTGAAATCAGGCAAAACTGAAAAGAGCAAAGTTAACGCCATGAGATTTCAACCATACGACAAGATTGGAGCTGGGATCTTTCTTCATGGGGTCTTTGTGCAGAGTATTCAGCTGCTGTATTGCCTGCAGATAGATTTTAAAGGGCTTTTACCCTGGACATGCTACAAAACATTACTTTAATATACTCATTCAAGGGATGTGGACTTCGCAGGCAGAGCTAGACTTAATTGCCCTTCTCCAGTTGACATTAATAAGCTGGTGGTGAGCTACCTTGTTGAACCGCTGCATGGCTTGAGAAAATCCAGGATTTTTAACCTAGCGACAGTGAAAGAATAGTTATATATTTCCACATCAGGAGGGCAAATTCCAAATGGTGGTGTTCCCCATGCTTTTGACCACTTTTAACCCAGAATCGCCCCTCCACCCCCACCTCAAACAGTTCCGGGTCCGCCACGATGTAAAGCTTTTACCTTCTCCCTGTTAATAATGATCTATTCCACATTTTCCTTGATCCTGATTCCCTTTGCCCTGTTTTCACACCTTATACTTCCTTTTCTATGTACCTCAATCTTCCCTGAAATCAGTCTAGAGAAGGGTCTCGACCCAAAACATCGCCCATTCCTTGTCTCCAGAGATGCTGTCTGTCCCACTGAGTTACACCAGCATTTTGTGTCTATCTTTGGTTTAAACCAGCATCTACAGTTCCTTCCAACATCTTTTGCTACCTTTGTCCTTCTAGCTGGTAGAGGTAATTAGTTTAGAAGGTACGTTCTAAGGAGCCTTGGTGCCTTGCTGAAGTGAATTCTGTAATTGTTACAAACTGCTCCTGGTGTACCAATGGAGTTTGAAATTTCCGTATTTCCTCTCGGGACCCACCAAGTCTATGCCAGCTCACCAAGCAATCCCATTCCCTCAGTAATTTCTCTTGTGACCTATTCTTGCCATGTTCCAATCAACTCCTCCCTGATTCCACCACTCTCCTACACACTAGGGGCAATTTGTCATGGCTAATTAACCTCTGGGACATGGGGGGAAAACTTGAGCCACCGGGGGAAACCCACTCATCCACGAGGTGAATTTCACACAGATTGCACCCGATGTCAGGATTAAACCTGAATTGCTGGAGCAGAGAGAAAAAAAAAGACAAGATATCTTAAGGCTTGTGATCTCTCAGCGGAAAAAGATACATTTGGATAAAATGCATTTAATGATGTACTGCTGCTCTCTGAATGTTCAACAGATTTTCCCTCTGATTTTGTGTGCATGGCTTATAATAGAAATCTGACTTTTGATCTGTGTGATATTAGGCCTGTTGGGAAATTGGCCCAGACACTTCAGGGCAGACAAGCTTACAGTGGCTGATATTTTTCAGCATTAGTCAGATGCTGCAAAAATGATGTCACTGCTTTCACAGCCCATCTTTTCCCAACTGCTGGCAGAAATGGGACTTTCCGGGGAAATCGACAGCCCTCAGTAGATATTCAGAGAAACCAGGAACATGTCACGTGGGAATAGGCAACGAGGCACCAAAGTGTCCCCTCACACTGACATCTCTATGCACAGAGCATTTCCAACCTCACAATTATGGAAACAACACCATTGCTACTTCCTTCAGTATTTGCAGTCTTTTTGTGGAGATCCCATTCTTGCTCTCTGTCACTGCTGCTTCTGAATATGTGTGAGAATCAAGAGAGTTTATAACTGTATCGCTGCTAACAGAGACATAGATTTTCTTCCCAGCCTCTAGGGGGTGTGAGAGGGCAGAATATCATGGTCCAACTACACCTGGTTATCCTTTCACCAGTTTGAAGAAGGGTCCAGACCCAAAACGACAGCTGCCTATCCTTCCATGAAGGTTTAAGAAGGAACTGCAGATGCTGGAAAATCGAAGGAAGACAAAAAAGCTGGAGAAACTCAGCGGGTGCAGCAGCATCTATGGAGCGAAGGAAATAGGCAACGTCTGAAGAAGGGTTTCGGCCCGAAACGTTGCCTATTTCCTTCACTCCATAGATGCTGCTGCACCCGCTGAGTTTCTCCAGCTTTTTTGTGTACCTTCCATGAAGGTTGCCTGCCCCATTGAATAGAATGTAAATTAATGTGACCTTCTCTTCCCACATCTCACAATTATAACCAAAATATCTGGAAGTGAAAAGCACAAGAGTATTTATTTTTCTTGTTTCTCATTACCAAAAATGTTAAGAGCCGGGGTTGACTAACAGGCTGTTCGACTGATAGTTGGGTTTTAACCAATCTCAGAATCCTTTAATTTCCTATCAGCTCTCAAGGCGGAGCACCATAAAGGGCCTGTCCCACGAGCATGTGACTGCATGCGGCAAGCGCGACCTAACGTGGTCGCTTGAGCCGTACAGCCTCGCGGGGCCGGTCCCACTTCGATCGCCGGAGCCGTATGGAGTTGTGCGGAGCTGGTCACTACATCGCGCTGGGCTCCGAAAAACTGACCATGTTCAAAAATTCCGCGCGGCAACGGCTTGCCGGCCCACAGCCGGCTTGACGTCGTACGCACCGCCTCGACGGGCGTGCGCAGCGTCTTGACGCCGTACATTACGCACAAACTTCCCGCGGACTTCGCTCGAACTTCACGTCACTCACTCTACCTCCGCGCGGCCCCCGCTTTAGGTTTGGTCGCGCTCGCCGCTTGCAGTCGCATGCTGGTGGGACCGGCCCTGTATGGGGATCACTCGACCTCCGCGCGGCCCCCGCTTCCGGTTTGGTCGCACTTGCCGCATGCAGGTCGCATGCTCGTGGGACAGGCCCTTAACGAGACAGGTCAGTCAGCCAACAACAAGTCCAAGTGCAACGCTCAGACACTGAAAGACAAAGCCCCACCTAGCTGCTGGATAAACCTACAAAGAATGCGACTCAAGAGGCCAGAAAAATAACATTGCAGAACTGGCTTAAGTCCATAGCTCAAACTTCACCGGCACTTCTTAGAAATAAAAAAAAACATTTAAATGAACACTGAACACTATCAGGGGAATATTAAACCTTAGCAACCAATAATTTTTTTGCCTCAGTACATTGTTCAATCCAGGGGGGAGATTGGCTTGATTCATGGAAAAGGTCTGGGATCTGGGACTGGGTGAGCACAAGCAAATTCTGAGAGTAGAGCTGGTCGACCCACAGCTCCAGCCAGGAGTCAAGGGTTGAACAGACCCAGGAAATGTCCAGGAGAGGGACTGCAGGACTTTAAGATTGTCCAGGAGATGGAGGACCCTGACAGCAGCCAAGAAGTCTCTGGGAGTGGCTAGAGGACCCAGAAGCAACAAGGATGTGGAAAACCTGAAGGATGGCCCACATGACTTTGTGTCTTGCGATAGAGGCTGGTTTTATTCGTTTTTTGAAAACTTTTTTTTTTTTTTGAAACACATCATGGAAATAGGGCTTTTGGCCCTCCCAGTCCACGCCGACCAGAAATCGCCCTGTACATTACAACAATCCTACACATTAGGGACAATGTTACAAAAGCCAATGAACCTACATACCTGCATGTCTTTGGAGTATGGGCGAAAACCGGGGCACACAGAGGAAACCCACACGATCACAGGAAGAATGTACATACTCTGTAGACATCACTGGTAAAAATATAGGAAAATAGGTGCAGGAGTAGGCCATTCGGCCCTTCCAGCCAGCACCAACATTCATTACGAAGGTACTTGAGCCAGTTCACGGACTCTTCCCCTGCTTGTCATTTCTGCGGTGAGGAAGAGACCGTGTTCCACGTGTACATAGAGTGTGAGAGGTTGCAGCCCCTGTTCGAGTATCTGAAGGGGCTGCTCCTCAAGTTTTGGCTACATTTTAGTCCAACGCTATTGATATATGGGCACCCGGTACAGAGGGGGGAGGGTCGGGAGGGAGGAGTGGGTCTCCCTGTCGGTCTGCTCCTGGGCCTGGCCAAGATGGCCATTCGCGGGTCCAGGCAGCGGGCAGTCGACGGCCGCAGAGGTCGGCTGCCTGCCCCTTTTCCGGGGTTGCGTCCGTGCTCGCGTGTCCCTGGAGAGGGAACACGCGGTGTCCACGGGGACTGTGGAGGCCTTCTGTGAACGCTGGTCACTGCAGGAGGTTGAATATATTATAGATTAAAATGTTAATATTTTAATTTAATAATTTTTTTAAAGTGTTTTTTAAATTGTTTGAGCTTTCTACCTTCCCTTGTAAATTGTACATTTGTTTAAAAATCCAATTAAAAAAACCTTTCCGGAAAGAAAAAAAAACATTCAATACGATCATCTAACATCATTACCACATTCCTGCTATTTCCCCATAGCTCTTGATTCCTCTAGCTCGAAGAGCGAAATCTAATTCTCTCCCACTGAGAAGCGCGGAGGGGTATGGAGTTGTGCGTGGTATCACGCGGTGCACCGAAATTTTGTAGCGAACAAAATCTTCGCGCGCCAACGGCCTGTCGTGTAACTGACGGCCAAAGTGGGACAGGCTCAAGACCCTGGCACGGCGCAACGTCTCACCTCCAACAGCAGCAGAAGCAGGCAAACGATCGTCGAACTCAGACTGGGGCTCACGGCCGTTGCGGATCCGGATCCACCCCCACTTCTACTCCCAGAGCGGGGCCAAGAAAATTGAAGATAGACACAAAATGCTGGAGTAACTCAGCGGGACCGGCAGCATCTCTGGAGGGAAGGAATTTGGAGCGCCGCAGAGCCAGGGTTCGAGTTCGCCGGGGTCGGAGCTACAACCGGCGCGGCCTGAGGTCTACGAGTGCCCCAGTCCCCAGGGAGGAGGCAGCCGCTCCAGACTTCTCCAAGCCGTCCTGTAGGGGGTATGGCTGCCTAGCCTGCAGCTGTCTGTTTTTTTCATCTCTTTTTCTTATTTTTAGTTAGTTTAGTGTTTTGTTTTGAGGAGTTCTAGCTTTTTTATGTGTGGGGGAGGGGGGGGGGGGGGAAACTAATTTTCAGGGTCCCTACCTGGTCGGAGATGCAGCTTTTCTCCGGGCTGCAGCTTCGACCCGTCCCCGCGGCCTACCAGCGGGCCTGGAGCGGCGTCTCCTGAGGGGACCACCTGGAGCTTCGGCATCGGCGGCGGCGGCGGCACCGGCTCAGCAGCGGCGGCACCGACTCAGCGGCGGTGGCACCGGCTCAGCAGCGGCGGCACCGGCTCAGCAGCGGCGGCACCGGCTCAGCAGCGGCGGCACCGGCTCAGCAGCGGCAGCGGCACCGGCTCAGCAGCGGCGGCGGCACCGGCTCAGCAGCGGCGGCACCGGCACCGGCTCGGCATCGGCGGCTGCGGAGCTGCGGGTCGGAGGACGGCGGTGCAGCGCTGGAGCGCCATTGCGGGGCTGGCGGTGACTTCGCTGAAACTCCGGTAACTGGAGCTGGGTCCGTTGCGGAGCTGCGGGTCTGTGGAGCGGCTGCGGGCGGCGGCGCTGAACTTTCCATCGGGAGCCTGGGATCTCCTGATGAGATCGCCAGTTGAGCTCCATTCGGCGCGGCCCTGTCGGCTCCGGAAGCCACGGTCTCGAGTAAGGAGGCCCGACTATGGGTGGACATGGGGATGGGACTGGACTTTGTGCCTTTCCCCACAATGGGAACCATTGTGGGGGGATGTTTTGAAGTTGAAACTATCTATTACTGTCATGTTGTATTCTTCTTTTTTTTTATGTGCTGCATGGCAAAAAGAATTTCACTACACCTAAAGGTGTATGTGACTAAATAAATTTGAACTTGAACTTGAACTTGAGGAATGTTTCACCCGACGCCGAAGTTCCATCTTCACGGCAAGAGGGCTCTGAAAATCATCGGACTGGCTGCAAGGCCACAAATGGGCCCCGACCTCGGGTGTCTCACAGAGGAAGAGGACTTAACTTTCTGGTGCCTTTCCCCACAGTGGAAAGTTTTGATTCTGCTGTGGGGGGACGTTTGTGTTGAACTCTAAAATGTGTTGTGTCCATTTTATTCATTTTTTTTTAACCTTTTTCTATGGTTTGTAATGGAACTTATTATTTAATTTATGTAAAGCACTTTGCTGTTATGTTGTCTGTTTATGATGTCTTGTTTATTCTTCTGTACAGCACTTTGGTCAACATTGGTTGTTTTAAAGTGCTTAACAAATAAAGTTGGATTGGATTGGATTGGAAGGAATGGATGACGTTTCGGGTGAAGACCCTTCTTTCAGATTGAAGAAGGCTCTCGACCCGAAACATCGGCCATTGCTTCTTCCCAGAGTTGCTGCCGGTCCCGCAGAGTTACTCCTGCATTTTATGTCCCACTTCAAATGACGTCACGCGCTCCAGACGGCTGTGCGGACGCATGAAGTCGCACGCAACCTTCGCGGGACCGTCGCGCCTCAACGCGACCACGAGGCTGCGTAATTAGAACACGCAAGTGGGACAAGGGCTTTAGACAATAGGTGCAGGAGTAGCCAATTCAAGGCAGCACCACCATTCATTGTGATCATGGTTGATCATCCACAATCAGTACCCCGTTCCTGCCTTTTGAAAGCTCTCTTGAAAAGCGTACAGAGAATTGGCCTCCACTGCTTTCTGAAGCAGAGAATTCTACCTATTCACAACCCTCTGTGTGAAAATATGTTTTCCTCATCTCCGTTCTAAATGGCTTACCCCTTATTCGTAAACTGTGGCCCCTGGTTCTGGTCTCCCCCAACATCGGGAACATGTTTCCTGCCTCTAGCGTGTCCAAACCCTTAATATGTTTCAATAGGATCCCCCTCATCCTTCTAAATTCCAGAGTATACAAGCCCAGCTGCTCCATTCTATGACAGTCCCGCCATCCCGGGCCATCAAGGACTGCAGTGGTTCAAGGCAGCAGCTAATCACCATTTTCAAGGGCAACTGGAGGCTTAGCTGGTGAACCTTGAACGAGTACAGAAGTAAAGCAGGTACACAAAATTGCTGGAGAAACTCAGCGGGTGCAGCAGCATTTATGGAGCGAAGGAAATAGGCGACGTTTCGGGCCGAAACGTCGCCTATTTCCTTCGCTCCATAGATGCTGCTGCACCCGCTGAGTTTCCCCAGCAATTTTGTCTACCTTCGATCTTCCAGCATCTGCAGTTCCTTCTTGAGCACAGAAGTAAAGCAGCCTCCTTGTGTTTTAGCCCTCTTTACGTTCGTTAACACCTGGCTGATGTTTAGAGATTATAGAATAGGATTTACCTCAACAAAGAGAAGCTGCTTCAACTAAAGAATGATATCATTGCTCTGTTCAATGTTGCAAAGGTGTTATGCATATTGTATCACAAAACCATACCAGCAATTTGAACTACAGGGTACAGGAAGGGAGGAAAGGCAAGATTTAATCTATCTTTGCAACAGTTATCAAATATAGCCATGGTTCATAACAGTTTTAGAAGCACAGCTGACACCTGAACTGTTTCTGATAGTGTAGTTGAAGACTAGGTATAACATCGTGGCATAAAGATGTGGCACCTATTTACTTATTTTCTGGTTGTATGACTACAGTGAGAACCTTAATCTGGTGGTAAGCTAGATAATTTTTCATTTTAATCAGAAATTATGGGTGATATTTATTGTAAATTGCATTGCCAGTGAATGAATCAACAGAAACTTAATGGCAACACACTAGTCCCTTCAGATTGAATTGACTGAAAGGTACAGCAAAGCCCTTGGTTGAGCCCACCAAGCCCACACCAATCATCGATCACCCGTTCATACTAGTTTTATGTCATCTCACATTCTTATCCAATCTCTACACACTAGGGACAATTTACAAAGGCCAATTAACCTACAAACCCGCACGTCTTTGGGATGTGGAAGAAAACCGGAGCACCCAAAGGAAATCCATGTGGTCAGAGGGAGAACGTACCATGAGGATGCAGGGTGACTTGAACAGGTTGGGTGAGTGGGCAGATGCATGGCAGATGCAGTTTAATGTGGATAAATGTGAGGTTATCCACTTTGGTAGCAAAAATAGGAAGGCAGATTACTATCTAAATGGTGTCAAGTTAGGAAAAGGGGAAGTACAATGGGATCTAGGGGTCCTTGTTCATCAGTCAATGAAAGTAAGCATGCAGGTACAGCAGGCAGTGAAGAAAGTGAATGGCATGTTGGCCTTTATAACAAAATGAGTTGAGTATAGGAGCAAAGAGGTCCTTCTGAAGTTGTATAGGGCCCTAGTGAGACCAGACCTGGAGTATTGTGTGCAGTTTTGGTCTCCTAATTTGAGGAAGGAAGGACATTCTTGCTATTGAGGGAGTGCAGCGTAGGTTTGCAAGATTAACTCCTGGGATGGCGGGATTGTCATATGCTGAAAGAATGGAATGGCTGGGCTTGTAAACTCTGTAGTTTAGAAGGATGAGAGGATATCTCATTGAAACATATAAGATTGTTAAGGGTTTGGACACGCTAGAGGCAGGAAACATGTTCCCGATATTGGGGGAGTCCAGAACCGGGGGCCACAGTTTAAGAATAAGGGGTAAGCCATTTAGAACGTAGATGAGGAAAAAACAATTCTCACAGAGTGTTGTGAGTCTGTGGAATTCTCTGCCTCAGAGGGCGGTGGAGGCCAGTTCTCTGGATACTGGGCTCTTAAAGCTAACGGAGTCAGGTGATATGGGGAGAATGCAGGAACGGGGTACTGATTGGGGATGATCAGCCATGATCACATTGAATGGTGGCGCTGGCTCGGAGGGCCGAATGACCTACTCCTGCACCTATTGCCTATAACTCTACATAGACAAAACCAGCGACACTACCAGCTGTGCCACTGAGTCTTCAGAAAGTTAGTGATTCATCCATTTCCAAGGATTGATCACACAAACCTCTGCTTATGCTTCAGGGTGGAATTGCACTGTCGAGATGTCGCCTTTAGTACTAGGTTTAAAATCAAAACCTTCTTAGCTCTGTCAATTACATACAAAAATAAAAGTAGGGGACCTGGATAATGTTTAGTTTTGAGCAAGTTCACTCAAGCAGATTATTTGGTCATCATCTCATGCAGTTAGTGGGGAAAATACAAAAACACAGAAGATACTGGAAAGTCGGAATAAAAGGAGAAATTTACAGATAAACTGTTTACGTTTCAGTTCTGAGAATTCTTGTGAGCATCTCAGATCTGAAATGTTAACTCGGTTTCCACTTCTACATATGATTTGCAACTTGCCGAGTGTATCCAGCATCTTACTTTTTATTGCTACCAGTGAGAACGATGTGCTCAAATTGGCTGCTGAGCATCTGTTATAGTAACGACATTTCATAGGCTGCAAAAAGTTGCAGCAGCACCCAAGATTGAGAGAATACTTTGTAGATACCATCTACTACTAAAAGCAATTTGCGCCGTCCCGCAGAACCCAAGATGAGAATGTAAAAGGCCTGATCAGTAAATTTGCAGATGGCACTAAAGTAGGTGGCATTATAGACAGTGAAGATAATTGACAAATATTCCAGGAGGATCTTGATCAATAGGCCAAGTGGGCTGAAGAATGGCTAATGGAGTTTAATGCAGATAAGTGCAAGGCATTACATTTTGGGAAGTCAAACCGGGGCAGGTCCTTCAGGACGAATGGTAGGGCCCTGGAGAGTGTTGAAGGGTAGAGGAATCTAGGGATTCCTGACAGGTAAACTTAAAAAAGAGACAGAACATGCTGGAAATACTCAGTTGGTCAGGCCACTCCCGGAGGGTATGGAAACGGAGTCTATATTTCAGATAGGAAACCTTTCTTCAGAAATGTGAAGCAGATAAAAGCACAAAAGCTTGCAAGAATACAGGGAGGGTCGGAGAGGGAGCATGTCTCTGATAGGGTGCAACTGGAGGAAGTTGTAAATGAGGCCTATTTTATATTTCCAATATCTGCACTCGTTTTAGATTTAAACTCAAAAAACATGCTTGAGGCACCAGATGTCCTGGCCAATGTTTATCCTATAATATAATAACTCAATCCCCTTTAACAAGGTCATGGCTAATCTCTTACCTTGGCAACACTTTCCTGTATTAACCCTACCCCTTAGTTTCCAAAAGCCTATCCATTTCGTTCTTGAACCTATGCAGCAACTAAGCCTCCACAGCCCCGATTTTATAGTTTTAATTATGGGAACGGTCTTTGAATGTTTTTGACAACTACCTTTTGGGCAGCAAAAGGTGAATTTGACTCAAGACACCTCTAGTAGGGTTCACGTCAAAAATAACACTCATTTGTAGGGTCAGATTATACACTACAGCTTTGTGTGAAAGATATACTGTTGGATGGCATGCCTCATACAAGCCAAAAATCGGTGATACCCATTTTTCAACCAACATATACAGTGGTGTAGCTAGTAGAGCTGCTGCCTTATAGCTTCAGCATCCCCATTTTCACCCTGACCCTAGGTGGCTGTCTGTGTGGAGTTTGCATGTTCTCCCTGTGACTGTTTGCGTTTCCCCATCTGCTCCAGTTTGCTCCCACATTCCAAAGTTGTATGGGTTGGTAGGTTACTTGGCCACTGTAAATTGCCCCTAGTGTGTCAGTGTGTGGTAGAATCTGGGGGGAGTTGATGGGAATATGGGAGACAACTAAGTCACAGGGAAGTTTTGTGGGGAACAGGATTGTTTTGCCAGCCAGAACAGACTAGATGTACTGAATTAACTCCTGAAACGTTGCCATGAAATACGAAATATACCAACACAGCAAGTTCCGATGAACATCCCACTATTAAAGACACGGTGATGTACACAAGTCTCCTTTCATATTTTAGCCCCTTCCAACTGTATGCAGAAAGTCAACTTATAACAGATTTGCTTCTCAATAACTAATTAAACGAGAAGCTAGACAGCAACATAGGCATTTTTCTTTTGTGTGGTCACTTTTTATGATGCTCTAAGGAAAGGTACAGCAATGCAGGGAAGAGGCACGAGGGGGGGGGTGGGGGGGGGGGGGGGGGGGGGGGGGGGGGGGGGGGGTGGGGAGGCTAACTCATGCATTTAAACCAAACTATGCATCTAAACCAAACTAACCACAGAGCAGTGTACATGCTTTGCCCTTTCCAATGATTCGGGTGAATCCCCAAGAACTTCCCACGCCCAACAAGATGGAGTTCCACCCACCAGAGTTAGCACGCAAGTATCAACAACTTACAGAAGTGACATTAAACAGAGGCAAGGAACAGTGTCAATATTTAGAGGCAACAAAATAGCATGAGGATCTATTCCTGCTAGTAGAGGTGGTGAAAAAAACAAGCGCATAGATTTCATGTAATTAGTAGAAGATGTGGAGGGGAGCTGAGAAAGTGTGTTTTCACCCAGAGGGCTGTGTGGGTCTGAAACTCATAGCCTCAATGGGTGGGTGGGGGTGGGGGGGGGGTGGGGGGGAAGAGTATCTCACCACATGTGAAAAGTACCTCAGGATGCACATGAAGAGCTGTGCTGAACAAGGCAAACAACCTTTCATTACAGAGTGGGATTGAGCTGGGCCGCTCTTTGACCAGCATCACAACAAATGGGCCAAACAGCCTCTTACTGTGTCACTTCACACTCAACGGTTAGAAACAAGA
Organism: Amblyraja radiata; assembly: GCF_010909765.2. Classification (NCBI taxonomy): domain Eukaryota; kingdom Metazoa; phylum Chordata; class Chondrichthyes; order Rajiformes; family Rajidae; genus Amblyraja; species Amblyraja radiata. The sequence continues at coordinate 22,543,526 of NC_045959.1, read as the reverse complement.
ATAGGTCTCACTTCACAAAAGCAAATCCCGAAAGGACAGTGACGGAACAGTGTTAATATTCACAAGGGCAATGAATAGCTTAAGGATCCATTTCCTTCAGCAAAGGGGTGCAGATTTTAAGTAATTGATAGGACTTAGAATTGGGTGAGGAGGGAGTATCTGTATCTGAATTCTGTCTCCCGACCTTGGTTATACAGAAGGGAAGAAGTGTTATGACCCAAAACACTGTCTGTCCATTTCCCTACACAGATACTGCCTGGCCTGCTGAGTTCCTCTATTAATCCCCCTCCCACCCCAAACCTTGGTTCCCTGAGTTCCCTTGAATAACCAAAAGCACCAATCTGAATTTTGACATTGTCAATTCATGCCCCTCCCACAACCAATTAATCTAGTGGATTGCAATGTGTTGATAAGACTACGATGTGGATTTCCCCCATTTTCTACACTCCCCCCCCCCCCCCCCCCCCCCCCCCCCCCGACTGACTGGTTCTAATCTTTATATCACTTGAAAGCTTTGTTCTCACATTCTGTTCTTATTTTTGCAAAACAAACCGTGCTGTAACTTGAAGGCGATGAGCCGCAAGCACTTCTGGGAAGAGATGCCATGAGATGTTCAGACTTTCAAAAGACAGGATGTGGCAACATTTCCTCTTCATTTACTCATAAATAAGATCATACAAGACAGATAGAGGACTGTCACCTCTTTGTGCTCCTGAACTATCTCAAACTCTTGTTTGGAACTAGTTCAGGAAGATCCCATGACTATTTGGGGGGGGGGGGGGGAGGGGGTTCAGTACAACTCCAATACCAGTCACATCAGACTAGACTCTCCCGATCGTAACAACCACAAATTCTTTCCTCCATTTCTTCCACAATTATTTTCTGAGTCCTCTATCAAACCTCTTGCCAATGGAAACTGTCTCCCACATTAACTCTGAACCCTTTGTAAACGTCAGAACCTTTTAAATCTCCCCTTCCCAGCTCAAAGGCAAACAATCTCCTCTTCTGCATGTTCTTCACAGTATTGAAATACTCCTCTCCGATATTATCTTTGCCCCTTTACACTGCACCTTCTCCCAAGAGGTCTTTCCCGGGGTTGACAACAGTCTCAAACAATGACTTAGAGTTTACTCTGTCTCTATTGCCAAGGACTAAGTTTAATTTTTCAATGCTGTTGTTAGTGTTTCTGGTTCCACAACTCACTCTGACACTATTTCAGTTCACAGCACCCAGCGTGAAAAAGGTCTGTTACAATACTCCAGCTGAGGCCTGATATCCCTTGATCTGATACAACCCTCTGACATTGTTATCTGACAATTTCCTCTTCTATCCATCACCAGGGGACACCATTTTTCAAACATATTTTTTGAAAAATAATGACAGCCTGTTAAGATAAATTTTGTGGGATTGCAGACATTTAAAAATGGATGGACTTGCAGTGAAGATTCACGGGTTCACAAATGGCAGGTTTGCCATATGAGGATAGATCAAGTACATTATGCTTGTATTCTTTGGAGACTCGAGAAACAAACTACTGGAGGAACTCAGCAGGTCAAGCTGCATCTATGGAGGTTAAAGAACGGTTGATGTTTTAGGTCAAGAACCTGCATTGGGACTGAACAGCAAGTCCAGTGTCAAAAAAGGTCAGTGAAAACTTCATTTGCCTCCGCAGATGCTGGGTTTTTTTTTGCTTTGAATTCTCCCGAGTGTTGAGGTGCAAGAAGAGATTTCATTGAAACTTAAACATCTACTGGACTCAACTGTATAGAATGGATGTGGAGAGAAATGTTTCCACTAGAGGGAGAGTCCAGGTTCAGAGGGCACAGCCTCAGATTAAAAGGATGTACCTTTGGAAAGGAAACGAGGAGGAATTTCTTTAGTCAGAGGGTTGGTGAATCTGTGGGAATTGATTGCCAGAGACGGCTGTGGAGGCCAAGTCCTTGGGTAATTTTAAAACAGAAATGGACAGATTCTTAATTAATAAGAGTGTCAAAAAGTTATAGGGAGCAGAAAGAAGAATGGTGTTGAGAGGGAAAGATAGATCAGCTATGATTGGATGGTGAAATAGACTCGAGGGGCCGAATGGCCTAATACTGCTCCTATAACTTATGAACTAATGCGGGAGGCTTCCCCTGACAAAGGAGTCCAGAACTCAGTCTCAGAAGAAGGGACATACCATTTAGGATGTGTAAGACTGAAATGTCTTCACTCAGAGGGTGGTGAAGCTCTGGATTTCTCTAGCCTTGGAAGATTGTTTAGTCTTAATCATTGAATTCCTTTAAAAGAGATAATAGATTTCTGGGTAACAAGGGTAATATAGGATTATGGGGATAGGTCAGGAAAATAGTGCTGAGTTAGAAAATCCTGCTGAAAGATAGAGCAGGCCTGAAAGGTCATGTGGCCTATTCTCAGTATTATTTCTTATGTTTTTAAATGTTACTCCCATTGCTTGCTTTCTTTAAATGGCCCCGGCTTTAAGAGTTTACCTTTTGACTCTTGACATCCACATTTCCCCGGAATATGGATGGGAGGGCAATTCAAGTTGTTTTAAATCACCAGCTTGCGTTATCAGAGGCCCATATCAGACAGCAGCGTTGGGCTTGCAAACGCAGAGAGCGGGGGTGCTGGCTGTTGCAACTACTTCCTGTTTATCAAGCTCGTCAACTACCTCCAACCACAATGATACGAATCAGACAATCGCTTCCAATTTAAGGTGGCTTTGGAAATCTTGTGGTGACTAGCATTAGGAAGCATGCTTCAGCAAAATATGTTACACTGCAGGACTCGGGCAAAGAAAGACGAACACTAATTGAAAATTGCCCAAAGAAGCCACGAATGGCTTTGGTGTTTTGTACATAGAATGTATTAACCGGATGATACCAAACATATAGACCCAATTTTCACAATTTTCACACAGAGAGCGGTGAATCTCTGGAACTCTCTGCCACAGAAGGTAGTTGAGGCCAGTTCATTGGCTATATTTAAGAGGGAGTTAGATGTGGCCCTTGTGGCTAAAGGGATCAGGGGGTATGGAGAGAAGGCAGGTACAGGATACTGAGTTGGATGATCAGCCATGATCATATAGAATGGCGGTGCAGGCTCGAAGGGCCGAATGGCCTACTCCTGCACCTATTTTCTATGTTTCTAATTACAACATGAATGTACTGGCTGGACAAACATTGTGAATGTAAAGAAAGCCATGCATTGCTTGTTTTTTGTACATCGTGAATATATTTTTTAAGAAAAGTTTATTTTTGAAATTAAAAACTCTTGGAATATGCAGGGGTGTAAATGTAGACGGTTGTAAAAATAATCTGAATAATACCTCCTTAGGCATTGCCCATGTAATGTTTGTGAAATAAAATAATGATATATAAATATAATCTTGGAGGCAAATGTAATGACACATCTAGTAGAATGAATGGTGACATTTGAACATCCGATATTGCATTGTTGTGAGTATTATGAATAAATTGTATGTTTGATAAGTGGCGAGGGGAGAAATTAGTTCTTAATATTTCCTGGGAAAGAACTCACTGTGGAAGTTTGCTTTCTAAGCAAACAAAGTGATCCAAATCTGCCAACCTTTCGCAGGTAATTGGCTGCTGCATGTTCTGTGCCCCGACAGTGTCTGCACTCACTGGCTATAAAATGTTTTGATACGAGATTATGAAAGAAATCAATTCACTCTTGGGAAGGTCACAAAAAAATAGGACACGCAAACAGAATGAGAGACCGGTCATTTAATACTAAGAAATCTCTTCTCAGAGAGTGGTGAATCTCTGGAATTCTCAGCCTCTGAAGGTGGTGATTAGATGCTTAAGGTGCAGATAGATAAATATTTGAAAGATTGAGTAATCGAGGGTGGTGCAGTAGCCTGTAAAAACTAGCCATGATCATATTGAATGATGGTACAGGCACGATGGGCTGGGGCCACATTCCCAGTTTCTGCCTAATACTCTTGTAATTAGTGTTTCCACAATTTAGCACTTTAACCCAAAGTACCCACACTATACTTGTCTATAATCATCTTAAATCCAACAGAATTATGATCACTGGTCCCTAAATGCTCCCCTACATCGATCACCTCATCAGGCGAATTTCCCAATATAGGGTCTCATGCAACCCATCCATAGTTGAACATTCTACATATTGTTTCAAGAAACCCTCCTGGATGCACCTGATGTAGGAATGTTAGGAGTGTATGAGAAAATTAAGCTAGTTTGTAATATGGTTAACAAAATAACCTAACACGCTAGAACTCGTTAGAATTTAGAAGATTGAGGGGGGATCTTATAGAAACTTACAACATTCTTAAGAGGTTGGACAGGCTAGATGCAGGAAGATTGTTCCCGATGTTGGGGAAGTCCAGAACAAGGGGTCACAGTTTAAGGATAAGGGGGAAATCTTTTAGGACCGAGATGAGAAAAAACATTTTCCACAGAGAGTGGTGAATCTCTGGAATTCTCTGCCACAGAAGGTAGTTGAGGCCAGTTCATTGGCTATATTTAAGAGGGAGTTAGATGTGGCCCTTGTGGCTAAAGGGATCAGGGGGTATGGAGAGAAGGCAGGTACAGGATGCTGAGTTGGATGATCAGCCATGATCATATTGAATGGCGGTGCAGGCTCGAAGGGCCGAATGGCCTACTCCTGCACCTATTTTCTATGTTTCTATGTTACATACTGGATAAGTATGATGGGAAATGAGACTAACACAGTGAAGACAACTAGTATGTTAAGAGAGGCAGTAATCAGAATAGGGAAGTTTCATTGCAAGGCATAGCTAGCTGGAACAAAAATAAACAAGGGAATATTCAAGAGTTAGATATAGCTCTTGGAGCTAACGGAATCAAGGGATATGGGGAGAAGGCAGGAATGTGGTACTGATTTTGGAAGATCAGCAATGATCATATTGAATGGCGGCGCTGGCTAGAAGAGCAGATTGGCCTACTCCTGCACCTATTTTCTATGTTTCTATATTCATAAGCCATGGTGTAGATAATAAAATTGATCATGGGATGAGTCACTTTATGAACAACTCCAGGTGTCCAATTCCTGCTATCTTATGATCAAACAAATTACAAGAGAAACTAAAACACAGAGCCATTGATGAATTTACATAGTGTCTAATGTTAAAACCACAAATGAATCAAGTTGCATGATAGAACTCAAAAAAATTCCATCAATAAGTGATGGTTTCCTTACTTTCTCTGCTGGAACAGGATAAAGTTGCTCGTGTTTCCCAGTCAGATTACCCATTCTGATCTTCTAGTGCCGCGAGAGAAAAAAGAGAGCACATTCATTGACAGCAAACACTTTACAACTTGAAAGTTAAGTCCACCACTTTATATTTGCATACATCATTCTTACACACAAATTACAAAGTTAATGTGCAAAGGTGAACAAAAATGCTGGAGGAACTCAGCGGGTGAGGCAGCATCTATGGAGCGAAGATATAGGCTAGAGACCCTTCTTCAGACTGACCCGAAACGTCGCCTATTCCTTTGCTCTGTAGATCCTGCCTCACCTGCTGAGTTTCTCAGGCATTTTGTCTACCTTCGATTTTTCCAGCATCTGCAGTTCTTTCTTAAACAAGTTAATATGCAAAGACAGTTAGAGAAGGCATTGCCTTTAATGCAAAGGAGTTTGACGAGGGCATCTTCATTTCCATTGGATAGAAGTTGACGAGACTGAACGTGGAGTATGCATCCAAATACATCGTAGCCTCGGAGGCAGTGGAGAGCAATTCTTGTTTAGCAATTGATTAACCCGTGGAAAAGTTCATGGATAAAATGAGTTTACATTCACCCGAGTTTCAAAAAAAAAAAATGTAGCAAGGTCAGAGAGGGAGAGGCAAGAACACCCTGCCTTGTGAGTGTAAAACTGGGGGGCACAAGGAAGAGGAGGGAAATTATTCAGGGGTGGGGTGGTGGTAAGAACGGGGGAGGGGTAAAGGGGGGGTGTGGGTGTGTGGAGGGGGGGGGGGGGGGGGGGGGGAGGGGCTCCACTCAGCGGCCACCAGCTGCGGCACCACCTCCCGACTCCACACAGCGGCTTCCCCGACTCCACTATTGCGGACTCAAACAGCACGGCTTGCAGACTCAGCACCGCCTCCGGTGATTGACAGCGGGTGCCGGAAGGGGCGTTACCTTTGTGGTGCCTGACAGGCAAGAAGACCAATCTGCTAATCTCACGATTTTTTTAAACCTTCATAACTTTTGTAATATTCCACCGATTGGAACAAAACATGGTGCGTTTGGAGAAGAGGTGGCGGTGAGTAAGGTGGCGATAACATCCTAGCAATATAGCAACATCCTAGCAATACCCGTTTTGCGCAAACTAAAAAAAACACTAACCAAAGAGGACAAGATGAGAGTTTTAGTAATAGTATAGATAGAGAGATTCTCGATTAGTAATGGTGTCAGAGGTTATGGGGAGAAGGCAGGAGAATGGGGTTAGGAGGGAGAGATAGATTAGCCATGATTGAATGGCAGAGTAGACTTGATGGGCAGAATGACCTAATTATACTCCTTTAACATGACCATATGAAAATTAATGTACAATAACACACTAACTGAATGAGGTAGAGTTATGAATAAGAATACATGGCAGCACCTCTGGGAAGGGGATATGAGAGTTGATTGGTTCAGGAGTCGGTAGCAGTGGGGATTTAGTTGTTCTTTAGTCTCGATGATCAAGCTTTCAAACTCCTGTATCTTTACTCCCAGGAGGTAGAAGAGAGAAAAGGGAATGGTCAGAGTGACATCCATCCGAGCAAAATTGTGGGAACAGAATAAAAGCACCAACACTCCTGCAGGTCAGAGTGACATAAATACACAAAAAGAACTTTCAATATTGGGGCTTGCAATGTGAAACACACTTGATTCACATTTAAGCATAGGGGTGGGAGACTGGTGTTAATCTTTGAATTCAAGTAACCAGATTTAAAATAAAAAGCACTGGAGGAACTCAGTGGTCAGTCCGCAAGCGTAGAAGGAATGAACCTGTCTTCAGACTGATGAGAGTAAGGGGGAGAAAGCTGGAAAGGAAAGGTGGAGGTGGGGCATATCCTGCTAAGTGATAGGTGCATCCAAAATCATCAGCACTCCCCTTCCATCAATAGAATCACTCCATCACAAACGGTCTCTGTCAAGGGTGAAGAAAATCATCTCTGATCCCTCCCACCCAGCTCACCACATCTTCCACCTGCTGCCATCAGGAAGGCGCTACAGCTCACTGTCCGCCAAGACATCTCTATTTAAAAACAGTTTTTACCCACACGCAATCCGAATTCTGAACACACTATGATAACAGCACATATCCTCCCCATGCATGTACTGTATATTGTATGATGTTGTGTTTTATGTTATGTTTGACGGGAATCAGCCTACCTTGTAACATCCTGTACTGAACCTGAATTCCACCAGCTTGACTGTGTGGTCATTAAATAATCTAATCTAATCTAATCTAATATAGGCGCGAAGGAGATTTGTAGATGGGAGGAGCACGTCACAAAGGTTAGAGGTGAAAAGGAGGCAAAAGAATAATGGATAAGGAAGAAGAGCAGGAGTGAAATGTAAAGTTGGAGGGAAGGGGATGGGGAGAAGGGAAAGAGTAGAGATAAAAAGGAAATGTATGACGTGGGGATGGAAGATGAACATACAAAGGAGGGGAAAGGAGTGGGTGATGGCAGCAGATAGTGGAAGAAATGTGTGCATGCTGGGGTGCGGGAGTGCATCGTTGACATTGGAGATTTTAATGTTCGTACCGTTGGGTTATGGACTATCCAAGCTGGGTATGAGGTGTTGGTCTTACAGTTTGCACGTAGCCTTACTCTGGTAATGTAGGATAGAAAGGTTGATACAAGGATGGGAAGGGGAGCAGGCCTTCACATCAGCGAGACCAAGCATGGACTTGGCGGCCAGTTTATTGAACAATTACACTCTGTTCACCAGACCTGCTGAAGCTCTCAGTTGCTATCCATTTTAACTCCTCTTACCATACCGACCTCTAGTCTTGGCCTCCTCCATGGCCAGCATGAGGTCAAAGGCAAAACGAAAGAACAGCATCTCATATTTCATTTGAGTAGCTGACAACCCAATGGTATGAACATTGAGTTCTCCAAATCCAAGTAATACACCCCCACTTCCCTTCTCTTGCTCCCACCCCCTTCCCATTCCGCCCACATAAACCACACGCAAATACAGTCAGCGTATTCAGGCCGTCAGTGGATATATTTAAGGCAGATATAGATAGATTTTTGATTAGTACGGGTGTCAGAAGTTATGGGAAGGCAGGAGAATGGGGTTCAGAGGGAGAGATAGATCAGCCATGGCATAGATGGCGGAGTAGACTTGATGGGCCGAATGGCCTAATTCTGCTCCTATCACTTATGATCTATAATAAACAGAAACGTGTCCTTAAAGTCTGTCTATTTGTATAAAGGCGAGGATCTGACACCCCCAGTCCCATATTTCCCTTTTATCTCCACTCTTCCCCACTTTAGAGATTTAGCCTTTAGAGATATTGTGCAGAAACAGGCCCTTCAGCCCACCGAGTTTGTACCGACCAGCAATCACCCTCGTACACTAACACTATCCTCCACACTAGGGACAATTTACCAAAGCCAATTAACCTACAATAATATACGTCTTTGGAGTGTGGGAGGAAGCCAGAATACCCAGTGAAAACGCACGCGGTCACAGTGAGAACATACAAACCCCATACGGACAGCGCCTGTAGTCAGGATTGAACCTTGGTCTCTGGCGCTGTAAGGCAGCAACTCTACCACTGCGCCAGTGCTGCCCACTGTTCCTCCCCGTTCCCTTCCATTCATAACTCTCCCCTCCCTTTCCACCTCCCAACCTTTGTCACTTAGTTCACCCATCTGCCAATCACTCCCCTCTCACCTATATCCAACTATCACTTGCCAGGCTTTGGCACACCACCACTTCTCTTTTCCAATTTTCTCCCCTTCTTGCCCAGGACAAGGCGGCTCTGCAGAGAGTAGTGCGTTCAGCCAAACGCACTATGGGAACTTCACTCGCCCCCTGCAGGAACTATACATCAGGAGGTGCAACTCCAGAGCCAATAAAATCATGGGAGACCCCTTCCACCCCTGCAACGGACTGTTCCAGCTGCTACGGTCAGGCAAACGCCTCCGTTGCCATGCTGTGAGAACGGAGAGGTTGAGAAGGAGTTTCGTCCCAGATTCCATTAGGACTGTAAACTCCTATTTCACCAGGGACTAACTTTACTGAGCCACTCTACTGCTTTCTTTAAAATTGCTGTTTTTTTCCCTTTTTCCTTCCGCCCACAATATTTAATATGAAAAAGAATATGTGATTGTTACATTCTGTTTGCAGTTTGTTTGGTTGTTTGTTTGTTTGTCTGTCTTTTTGCACAAAGTCCGCGAGCATTGCCACTTTTCATTTCACTGCACATCTCGTATGTGTACGTGACGAATAAACTTGACTTGACTTGAACAGTCACAACCCAAAACCTAGTCTGTTCATAACCTTCGCATATGGTGCCTGACCCACAGAGTGCCTCCAGCACTTTGATTTTTGCTCAAGATTCCAGCATCTGCAGTTTCTAATGTCTTCATTAACCTGGGTCTTTGGTGAGTCATCACTCATCACAGTCGCATTCAATGTATATTGGTCATCATCGGTATCACCAATACCACAGGGCTGACCAGGAGTCAAGGATCAGAATTCATGCTCAGAATTCAGGTAATTTTTCTACTTATTTTAAAAGTGGTTTTCTACCACAGGAAGAAAATTACCAGCTTTCCGTCAGAGGTCATTCAGCAAATAAAGGTCACAATGAGGTAAAGTGGGTTACTACAGAAATCATGCTAATTGGCTCAAAGTCCACACTCTCCAAAACCCACCCGTTCACCATTTCAGTTGATGGCTCACCCATACCCACCTCCTCCCATGTCAAAAGTCTCGGCGTCATTCTGGACAGTTTCCTTTGGCCCCCACATCAGCAATATCACACGCTCTGCATACTTTCATCTCTGCAACATCTCCAGACTCCGCCCCTCCCTCTCCAAAGACAATACAAAAGTCCTCACCCACGCTCTGGTCACATCCCGCATCGATTACTGCAACGCCCTCCTCACTTGCACCTCCAATAAACTTCTTCATCGCCTTCAATGCATTCAGAACTCTGCAGCCCGGATCATCACCCGCACCAGATCATCGGACCACATCACACCCATCCTCACTCAGCTCCACTGGCTCCCTGTGCACCACCGGATTAACTACAAGATTTTACTGCTGACCTTCAAAGCCCTACACCACCTTGCTCCCCAATACCTCTCTGACCTGCTGCTACCATACACTCCTTCCCGGTCACTTCGTTCCTCCTCAGCTGCAATTTTAACTGTCCCCACATTTAGACTCAGCACCATGGGTGCCAGAGCCTTCAGCTGCTCTGCCCCACATCTCTGGAACACTCTCCCACCTCACATCCGTCACCTGGACACTATCGATCAATTCAAATCACAACTCAAAACACACCTGTTTAGATTAGCATACCCGACATAACTTCCACCATGTTCACCCTGATTTTAAAGACTTAAAATGTTTTGTGTATTTTTTGTTTTTTTGTTTTTTGTTTTTAATCAACTTGATTTTAATATTGATAAATGTATTGTGATTTTATGTCCTGTAAGGTGTCCTTGGGTGTCCAGAAAGGCGCCAGCAAATAAAATGCATTATTATTATTATTATTACTAGTGAATTATTGCAAACAAGTAAAATCTGCATATGATCACTGTAAAGCGAATAGTACCACACGTCACACGCATTTTGAGTCAAAGAAGTACTTTGGGTCCTCTCAGAGCGCATCCCACTATACACTGCCAAGGCCTATAAAAATCAACTTGTTCAAGAAACACCACCGTTGTATGAGATTTTCTTTGTGTGTTGTCGCTAACGGAGCTGAACTTAATAGGGCGACGAGGTGCCACATGCAAGTCAGGTTTAGGTTTCAGCTGAAACACACAAATTCCTCCAACACACCCGACAAATTATGCCCCATCTATGCCACAGACAGAAAGGGTGACCCAGACAATGTTGGGGAAGTTAGTGACCCAGACAATGTTGGGGAAGTTAGTGACCCAGACAATGTTGGGGAAGTTAGTGACCCAGACAATCTTGGGGAAGTTAGTGACCCAGACAATCTTGGGGAAGTTAGTGACCCAGACAATGTTGGGGAAGTTAGTGACCCAGACAATGTTGGGGAAGTTAGTGACTCAGACAATGTTGGGGTAGTTAGTGACCCCACCACTAACCACTAACCTCCTGCTGTTTTTATACCTTCCCTTCCCCTGGCTGCATACCTGATCTTCCCGCTCTCATTGGCTATTGGGATGCCAAGAATATAACCCAATCCTAGTGTCCACAATTTTTTTTTTCCCGAGTTCTACCCATGTGGCCTTTGTTGTTAGACCTAGACTACCCCATCAGGAGGATGTAAAGAGACCGTGGCAGCATTTAAACTAAAGCAGGGGAGTTCTTCCTGAAGGATTGAAAGGAAGTGGAGGTTAGTTCTTGCATTAATTCAAGGATGTGGCCATATCTCTGTAGCTGTTGGGATGCTTGGAGGTATTGATCTTCCTCCAGGTAAGTGTTACAGTGCACTCTACCTCCCATCCATATTTTCCACTGTGGGATCCTCTCCCAGTCTTCCCACCCCCTGAGATTTACACTCCACATCCCAATTTAGGGTTACCATCACCCTTTAAAAAAAGAAATCAGGATGGTTTCCACCTGCAGAAGTCCACCTTGGCTCCAAACTGACCTGGCTCCACCTGGACCAGAGCTCGAATCTAGTTACCACCCACCTTCACCCTTGACCTTACCTCACAGGGTTCTCCAATCCCAACGTGCGTTCTGGAGCCCGCACGCCGACTCCGGCTAGGTCCAAACTCCTGGCTTTGTGAATGTGTCAGTGTTCCAAGCTACCCAAAGACTATTCCAACCTTAGAAAAAAAATTGCCTTTTTTTAAAAACTGCAAGAGACCTAAAATACTTAAGACACTCAAAATATGTAAAGAAACCACCATCACTGTGTCCAACAGGGTCATTTATTTACACTAAGTTTAAAGAAAACTGGGACCAGTTCAATCGGACTCTCAGAGGTTGCCAATGGTAGTTTCTCAGTCCATCAGAGAGCTGCCAAAGCTCCAAGCGGGGACGAATTGAGAAATCGTTCATCAGCAATCTTCTGTGGACAAATGTCGAAGATGCCCTCAGTTAAACAGATGGGGGGTTCGAGCATCCAGATCCCACCGCAAAAGCTGGTGATCCTAACCACGTCACTAGTCTAGACGCAACTTACAGCAGAAAGGCTGTAGTGTCGAAAGCGCCTGTCCCACTTTCACGACCTAATTCATGACATCTGCCGAGTTTGCCCTTGACTCATACTCGCAGCATGGCCGTCACGATGTTGTAGGTAGGTCGTAGCAGGCCGTGATGCTAGTCGTAGGTACTCGTGGCATCAAGTAGGCCGGGCCGTGTTTCTAGCATGATGAAAAATGTCCACGAGTAAAAAAGGTTGTGAATTAGGTTGTGAAAGTGGGACAGGCCCTTAACTTTGTTTTGCCTCTGTTCCCTCCTACAACCATCACTTCCGTGGCAGGATTCGGAGTGAGGGAGACAGGGTTGAGGGCAGGTCAATGAGTTGGCCATCGTGATCCCACTGATATTGCTCCTGCACTGCCATCTCTTAACCCAACTGATCAAACTGATCAAACGGCTCGAAGGGCTGAATGGCCTACTCCTGCACCTATTTTCTATGTTTCTATGTTAACTGTTTGAGTCTAGGGCTCGCCGTCCCTGGTGGAGGCCTTGAATGAAAGATGTTGTCCTACAATGCAAAACTCTGGATGGACCGTTAGCCCTGTTCACAAAAGCTTGAAAGGCCAGCCCCATTATTGCAAATGCAATAATTCGGAAAAGGGGTCACTCATATCTGTACCACCTCTCAAATTCTCACTATGTATGGGGCTAATAAATACCCTGACCTAGATTGCTTGCGATCCTGGATCATAAAGGACGTGGACATGGAGAGAGTGAATGCATTTGTTACAATCTTCCAAAAATCCTTAAATTGTGGCGGTGCCAATGTGGGTGGAAACTGTCAATGTGACACCCTAATTCAAAATGGGAGGGAGGGAGGCAAAAAGTGATCCATTAGCCAAAAATCTATTATTGGAAACATATTAGAATCAAATATATTATGCTAAAGCAGCACAGTTGGAAAATTATAATCTAATGAAGCAGAGTTCAGCATTTTGTGAAAATTGAGTCATGTCCCACAAGTTTATCCACAATCTTTTGTGTGTCAGCCAGAATGGATAGGGAGGTGTATTGTAGTTGGCCTTCTAGAAATATATATACAGTATCTACATCTGTATGTTTCTTCCACCACTACAGATTAACTTATAAGAGAGCCTATGGTGGTGGAGGAAACAAACAAATGTAGAAGTGGGAGGTAGACAAATGAGCTGGAGAAACTCATCGGGTGAGGATACTCGCCTCACCCACGGAGTTTTTCCAGCACTTTCGTCTACCTTCGATTTTCCAGCATCTGCAGTTCCTTCTTAAACAATGTAGAAATGGGGTTGGCTGACAGGCAGAAAGGTATGAATAGGGATAAAAGATGACAACGAATGGCAGATGAGGCACCACAGGGGACAGTATTAGGAATGCATCTGTGTAGGAGCAAAAGTGGAAAGGCCACACAGAGTTGGTGTTCGAAGTAATGGGCGATATATACAACTGTTGCGTGCGCACCAGGAGGCCATCCATTATTTTGAACACCAACTCCGCGTGGCTTTTCCATTTTTGCTCCTACAATCTGCTTATAATATACATTAATGACCTGGAGAAGAAAGAGGTGGACCATGCTGATAACACAAGATGAGTTAGGAAGGCGAATGGCAAGTGCATTGACTTGAGGGATATTGTCACGTTAAGTGCATGGGCAAAAGGTTGGTAAGTGGGGTACAACATGGGGAAACGTGAAGTGGTTGACACTGGGAGGAAGAACAGAAGATCAGAGTATTAGTTAAAAGTAGAGAAAGCTGGAGCAAAAAGTGCAGCAGATAATAGGGAAGGTTACTGAAATGTTGGCCCTTATTTCAAGTGGTTTGAGGTACAAAATGTAGGGAGGTCTCACAGCAATTGTACATGTCACCAGTAAGAGCACATCTAGAATAGTGTTAATTAATTTAGTTCCCTTTGTTCCATAGGAAGCCTTCGGTAAAGGCTCACTAGAATGATCCCAGGTAAGGCGAGCTCATCCCACAGGGATATGTTAAATAGGTTGAAACACCTCTCAGTACAGTTCAGAAGAACAAAAGGTGATCTTATAAAAACATAAAAGATACTTATGGGCCATAAAAAGCAAATGCTGAGAGGATGTTTCCTCTCATGCGAGAGTCCAGAACTATAGGGACTGGACTCAGAATAAGAGAGACTGAGATGAGAAAGAATTTCTTCCGAAGGTTAAGAGTGGTTGAAACTGCTTGCTAGAGGGAGCTATGTGGCCAAAACATTGAGTGTATTTAAGAACAAGATATATATATATAATTAGGAAAGGGATCAAGGGTTATGGTGAAAGATGGACTTGAGAACGGTCAGATCAGCCACAATACTATCGAAACACAGATTACTATCTAAATGGCGTCATGTTGAGAAAAGGGGAAGTACAACGGGATCTGGGGCTCCTTGCACATCAGTCTATGAAAGTAAGCATTCAGGTACAGCAGGCAGTGAAGAAAGTGAATGGCATGTTGGACTATATAACAAGAGGAATCGAATATAGGAGCAAAGAGGTCCTTCTGCAGTTGTACAGAGCCCTAGTGAGACCACACCTGGAGTATTGTGTACAGTTTTGTTCCCCTAATTTGAGGAAGGGCGTTCTTGCTATTGAGGGAGTGCAGCGTAGGTTTACAAGGTTAATTCCCGGGATGGCGGGACTGTCATATGCTGAGAGAATGGAGCAGCTGGGATTGTACACTCTGGAGTTTAGAAGGATGAGAGGGTATCTCATTGAAACATATAAGATTGTTAAGGGCTTGGACACGCTAGAGGCAGGAAACAAGTTCCTGATGTTGGGGGAGTCCAGAACCAGGGGCCACAGTTTAAGAATAAGGAGTAAGCCATTTAGAACGGAAATGAGGAAACACTTTTTCTCACAGAGAGTGGTGAGTGTGGAATTCTCTGCCTCAGAGGGTGGTGGAGGAAGGTTCTCTGGATACTTTCAAGAGAGAGCTAGATAGGGCTCTTAAGGATAGCGGAGTCAGGGGATATGGGGAGAAGGCAGGAACGGAGTACTGATTGGGGATGATCAGCCATGATCACATTGAATGGCGGTGCAATTTTTAAATGTCATTCAGACTAGTTTGGACAACGATGGGTTAATTAGCCTCTAACGCACAAAACCACGCCAGCTTTCTTGTGTCTGGCAGCATGGTGCAGCGTGAGCATCTGCTCTCTGCCATCTGTCTGAACATTGCGCTTTCCCCATTCATTCAAATCCTGGAACCTATGACACCCGGGTTAAACTACAACAAAGAACTTACAGGAGGAACAGGCCCTTCGGCCCACAACGTCCATGCCCATCATTGTGCCAAGTTAAACTAAGCTGCCCTGCTTGCACACGATCTATATCCATCCATTCTAGATCGAGGATTACTAGGATCAAATCCCGATCCTTGGGTGACTTTTGAGGATTTAAAATATTCTCCCCAATCCCCAGTTACCCTCCGTTCAGTTTGGACATTTTGTAGTTTCTCTTTTTGAATATGGTGAACATTTAAAATCAATACCCACTGGTCAAACAGATGATGCCTTGCACTGTACACAAACGGTGAACAAACGTGTACCTACAAACACCCAGCACACTAGTCGTTTATGCCCTGCAATACTGCAAGAGGAGGCCATTCAGTCCCTTGAGCCTGTTCCCTCATCCAAATAGATGTATAAAATTAAAATGTTGGAGAAACACAACAGCATTAGGCATTACATGTGGGGCGGATTGGGCAGACAATGTTTCGGGTTGGGACACTTAAGTGTCATAGTGATACGGCCTAACTTGCCCACTCCGGCCAACAAGTCGGTTCATGGGCAGCTACACTCGTCCCACCTGCCCACATTTGGTCCATATCCCTCCAAACCTGTCCTATCCATGTATCTAACTGCTTCTTAAATTCTGTGCTAGTCCCTGCCTCAACTACCTCCTCTGGCAGCTTGTTCCATACATCCACCACCCTTTGTGTGAAAAAATGACCACTCAGATTCCTATTAAATCTTTTCCCCTACACTTTAAATCTATATCCTCTGGTCCTCGATTTACCTACTCTGGGCATCTGGCCTATTCCTCTCATGATCTTATCCACCTCTATAAGATCACCCCTCATCCTCCTGCGCACCAAGGAATAGAGTCCCAGTCTACTCAATCTCTGCCTATAGATCACACCCTCTAGTCTGGCAACATCCTCATAAAAGCCTTCTTCAGGCTGAACAGCTTAGTTCCTCCAGTAGTTTGTTTTGTTACTTGAGGTACTAGCATGTGCTACAAGTATATCCAACTAAATCTAGTCTGAGGAAGGGTCTTGACCCGAAACGTTACCCATTCCTTCTCTCCAGAGGTGCTGCCTGTCCCACTGAGTTACTCCAGCATTTTGCGCCTACCTCCAACTAGATCATGTCTGCTTTGCACCACAACCCTAATGCACTGTTTAGTTTAGAGATCTAGCACAGAAACAGGCCCTTCGGCCCACAAGTCCATGCCAACCAGTGATCCCGGTAGACTACCACTATCCTACACACGAGGGACAATTTACAATTTTTATTGAAGTCAAATTAATCTACAAACCTCTTCATCTTTGGAGATTGGGAGGAAACGTCAGCATGTAGGGAAAACCCACGTGGTCACGGGGAGAACTCCATACTGACAGTACGCATAGTCGGAATCAAACACGGGTCTCTGGTGCTGTAAGGCAGCAACCCTAATGCTGCCTTACAGCACCCTCATTGCAAATCCACTAGTCCTGGTCTGAGGTAGAGTTGATGGAGCAGGAGGCAACCTTTACACCCATCCAGCTCTATCCATGGATTTTCAGCAATGGCAGCCTTATTTGCGAATCCACAGAAATCGCGTGCCAACTCCCAATAGATGTTATAAATGGAACAAGAGAATTGCATGAACCTCACTCACCTGGAGCAGGAGCCAAATCCTAAACTTGAAAAGGTGTCAGACGTTCTGCTTGCAGCAATACATAAACATGCTGTGATTCTGGCAGTCACAATGCAGTAGCCAACAATATCAGTCTAATGCTTCCAAAGCTGGACGTGTCTTGTTCTTTCCAGAGTCCTGAAAGCAAATTTACATCCACCAGAGTCACCAAATGTACACTGCAGTTATTTTCACAACAAACATTGAAATCCGAGTTTATGCAGGGCAAGAATTGGAAGACACCCAATGGAATCAGTAATTATATCTGAAGTCTCCTCAAAGTTCTGCTGGGTTCTGGCTGACCTCATCGATAGACATATCTTCAATAAAGAGCAGTCGCTGAAATTTCCCATAAATGTTCCTTTCCTACAGAGAATACGTAAATGGGATCATACGAGATGGGGCTAAAAGCAAGCCACTGGAGGAACTCACTGGAGCAAATCGAGCAGTACTGTGGAGAGAAAGGGATAACCGATGTATCGGGTCGTGACACTGCATGAAGACTGAGTGTAAAGGGGAGTTGATAGCCAGTAGGAGATGAGGAGGAGCGAGGCAAGAGCTGATAAGCGATAGCATTGTGGCACAGTGGTTGAGTTGCTGCCTAATGCCCCTGTCCCACTTTGGAAACCTGAACGGAAATCTCTGGAGACTTTGCACCCCACCCAAGGTTTTCGTGCTGTTCCCGGAGGTTGCAGGTGGTTGCCGGAGGTTGCAGGTAGGGAGACTGACAAAAACCGCCGGGAACTGCACGGAAACCTTGGGTGGGGCGCAAAGTCTCCAGAGGTTTCCATTCAGGTTTTCTAAGTGGGACAGGGGCATTACAACACCAGAGACCCAGGTTTGATCCTGGCTTTGGGTGCCTGTTGTACGGAGTTCGTACATTCTCCCCGTGACCGCATGGGTTTCCTCCCACACTACGAAGACATACAGGTTAGTAGATTAATTGGCTTGGGCACAAGTGAAAATCGCCCCTAGTATGTAGAGGATAATGTAAATGTGCGGGGATCGGGGATCGCTGGTCAGTGGAAAACATGGTGGGCCGAAGGGCCCGTTTCTGCACTGTATCTCTATAAACCAAACTGAACTAGGATCCAGGTGAGGAGGATTAATGGACAGATGGGATCAGGTGGGAGAGCTAGGAGTAGCGATATCGACATGGGCTGGGAGAATAGTGGATGATGGAATCAGATGAGAAAACTGCTGCAGATGATGGAATCTGATGTATTAAAGGTGCTGAATCAAGAGGAAAGAATGTTTTATTGTCATATGTCCCAAACATAACAATGACATTCTTACTTGCAGCAGCATAACAGAATATGTAAACATAGTACCCTGTAAACAATATAACAAATGAAGAGTTCAGTATTTTGTATTGTATGCTTATGTATACTTGCATACATACACATAAGTTAAACAAACAATAATAGTGCATAAAGGCAAAACCAATGCCCTCAAGTCTACGTAGTTCAGAGTTTATTTGCAATGTTTAAACCAGTGGAAACAGATAAGGAAAGAACGGTGGGAACTGCACCGGAGAGGATAGGAGAGAGGTGGGTACAGTGTGTGGGTGATTGATGGATCCTGGTGGGGGAGGGGAAGGAAACTGGGGAACAGGGGGCTGGGGAGTGTGAGTGTGAGTGTGTGAGAGAGGACCTGCATGGATCAAAAGAAGAACGAGACGATCATAGCTTATCTGAAACTTCTAATGTTCATGTCGTTGGGCTGTAGACTAACTAGGTGGATGCAAAGGTGGGGACATGATGGTCAGCATGTGATGGGCCAAAGGACCAGTCTCTGTGCTGTGTGACACAGACTACCAAGAAAGGAAGTCATTTGTCCATCAAGTCAATAACACCCTGAATCTCAGTCTGAAGAAGGGCCTCGACCCCAAACATTACCCATTCATTCTCTCCAGAGATGCTGCCTGTCATGCTGAGTTACGTCGGCCTTTTGTGTCTATCTTCGGTGTAAACAAGCATCTCCAGTGTCTTCCTACACATCTCTCACAATCCCATCTAACTCCCCCGATTTTCCTGCCACCCACTGAACTGGGCAGTCGTATACCAACCAACCAACCAGGCCTTTGGGACGAAACCTGTCCATTCAGGAAACTCTCTGCAGTTACAGGGAGCACATACACTTTACAAGGTAGACAAAAGTGCTGGAGAAACTCAGCGGGTGAGGCAGCATCTATGGAGGGAAGGAAATAGGCAACGTTTCGGTCCGAAACCCTTCTTCAGAACATACACATTCCACACAGCACCTGATGTCAGTTGTTAGAATTATGAAGGCAGCACTGTGCCACAGTACAGATTAAATTCCAAAATTTTTGATGCACTGTGTTTTCAATTAGTGAAACATAGAAACATAGAAATTAGGTGCAGGAGTAGGCCATTCGGCCCTTCGAGCCTGCACCGCCATTCAATATGATCATGGCTGATCATCCAACTCAGTATCTCGTACCTGCCTTCTCTCCATACCCTCTGATCCCCTTAGCCACAAGGGCCACATCTAACTCCCTCTTAAATATAGCCAATGAACTGGCCTCGACTATCCTCTGTGGCAGGGAGTTCCAGAGATTCACCACTCTCTGTGTGAAAAAAGTTCTTCTCATCTCGGTTTTAAAGGATTTCCCCCTTATCCTTAAGCTGTGACCCCTTGTCCTGGACTTCCCCAACATCGGGAGCAATCTTCCTGCATCTAGCCTGTCCAACCCCTTAAGGATTTTGTAAGTTTCTATAAGATCCCCTCTCAATCTCCTAAATTCTAGAGAGTATAAACCAAGTCTATCCAGTCTTTCTTCATAAGACAGTCCTGACATCCCAGGAATCAGTCTGGTGAACCTTCTCTGCACTCCCTCTATGGCAATAATGTCCTTCCTCAGATTTGGAGACCAAAACTGTACGAAGGAAGGAAGCAAATATTTTTAATTAGTGGAAGGTGTTGTAGAATGGAGGGACCTAAGAGCACAAGTATATATTTCCCCGAAAGTGGCATCATAGCTAGAGGGGTGGTGAAGATGACTTTGGAACATGGGCCTTATTCAGTGAGGGAATTGGGTATAGAGGTTGGGATATTATGTTCCAATTGTACAAGACATTGGTGAGGTCACACATGCAGTAGAGTGTTTCGTTTTGGTCACCCTGCTTAATGCTGGAAAGAGTACAGAGAAGTTTTACAAGGATTTTGCCAGGACTCAGAGGCCAAGTTATAGGTCGAGGGTGGGCAGGCCAGGATTTTATATCTTGGAGCATAGGAATCTGAACGATGATCTTATAGAGGTTTGTAAAAGTACCAAGGGGGCATGGATAGAGTGAATGCACAGTCTTTCTGAAGGGTTGAACTAGAAGGCATTGGTTTATGGTGAGGAGGAAAGATTTAATAGGAACTGAAGGACATCGTTTTCATGCAGAAAATTGTGCATAAATGGAAAAAGCTGCCAGAAGGTGTGGTAGAGGCAGGTAAATTAATGACATTTGAAAGACACATGGGCAGATGCACTTGGACAGGAAGGTTTTACAGTGATATGGATGAAATAGAGAAAGATGAGACTAGTTTAGGTGGGCATGTGGCTTAGCATGGATTTGTTATGCTGAAGGGCCTGTTTCCATCCTTATGACTGTCACTTGGTGAGAAAGGTAAGTATGTCTGTGGGACAACTAACTGAGAACACTTATGAAAGAGATTCAATGTTTTCGGAGATACAGCTTGGAAACAGGCTCTTCGGCCCACCAAGTCTGCGCCGACCACTAATCACCCATACATTAGTCCTATCCGACACACTAGGGATAATTTACAGAAGCCAATTAACCTACAAACCTGTAAGAAGGAACTGCAGATGTCCTGTTTAAACCAAAGATTGACACAAAAAGCTGGAATAACTCAGCGGGTCAGACAGCATCTCTGGTGAAAATAGGTGATGTTTCGGGTGGAGAAGAAGGGTCTCGACCCAAAATGCCACCTACTCCTTTTCTCCAGAGATGCTGCCTGACCCGCTGAGTTACTCCAGCTTTGTGTGTCTAACCTACAAACCGGCATGCCTCTGGTCTCTGATGCTGTAAGGCAGCAACTCTACCGCTGCGCCACATTGTATTAAGAGACACATTTTTTTTGTGAACATTCCATAGCATTATCACAGACTGATTAAAAAAAATTGCATTGTTAATACAAATAATGTAACAACCTTAAATTAGTAGTAAACCAAGGACAAAATGTCAGAAGTGCCACAGACAGCCTGGGAAGTTGAATGTGTTTTTTAAAATCTTCCTGATTACAGTGCAACACAACTGGCAAATGAAGGCAATTTAACAGAGAAGGTGAAATGTAGTTACAGGATTGTTCTAAAGTTTGCAGGAACAGAGAACATGACATAGATCTTTCAAGGGTGGCAGGTCAGAAGAGCATATGAGATCTTTGATTTTACCCATAGAGGCACTGAACACAAAAGCAGGTAGCCCTGGTCAATTCGTCCCTTCCCACCCAAACCATCCCCTCTCCTGGCACTTTCCCTTGCAACCGCAGGAAATGCTACACGCTTTACCTCCCCCCCCTTGACTTCATTCAAGGACCCAAGCAGCCTTTCCAGGTGCGGCAGAGGTTCACCAAGCATAGGCTTGGCGATCGCTTCGCCCAACACCTCCGCTCGGTTTGCAATAACCAACCTGATCTCCCGGTGGCTCAGCACTTCAACTCCCCCTCCCAATCCGAATCCGACCTTTCTGTCCTGGGCCTCCTCCATGGCCAGAGTGAGGCCCACCGTAAATTGGAGGAGCAGCACCTCATATTTCACTTGGGCAGTTTACACCACAGCGGCATGAACATTGACTTATCCAATTTCAGGTAGTCCCTGCTTTCTCCTTCTTTCCCTTCCCCAGCTCTCCCACAGCCCACTGGCTCCGCCTATTCCTTTCTTCTTCCCTCCCCCCCCCACCCCCACATCAGTCTGGAGACGGGTCTCGACCCGAAACGTCGCCTATTTCCTTTGCTCCATAGATGCTGCCTCACCCGCTGAGTTTCTCCAGCACTTTTGTCTACCTTTGTAGCTTTAATAAATCTGTTTACGTCTCAGCTGGAGTATCGCATCCTGTTCTGGTCACCATATTTTTGGAAAGATGTCAAAGTCCTCAAGGAGACAAGTGTGGGTGGGACAGTGGTGTAGCGGCAGAGCTGCTGCCTTACAGCGCCAATGACCCGCGTTGGATCCTGACTATGGATGCTGATCATACAGAGTTTGTATGATCTCCGTGACTGCGTGGGTTTGTATGATCTCCGTTGACTGTCCCTAATGTATAGGATAGTGCTAGTGTACGGGGTGATCACTGGGCGGCAAGGACTTGGTGGGCTGAGGGTGAGACTGTTTCCATGCTGTATTTCTAAAGTCTAAATAGAATCTAAAGTAAAAGATATAGAGGGGACTCACCAGATTAGTTCCATGGATGAGGGGATTTAACCACGTGGATAGATTGGACGAAAAAAGGGCACATAGCACTGGAATAATAGATTTGGCAGCATCTTTGGAGAACATGGAGAGGTCACGTTTCGGCTCGGGATCCTTCTTCAGACTGATTGTGGGGGAGGAGGGGGAAGAAAGCTAAAAGAGAGGAGGGGCAGGACAGAGCATGGCAGGTAGTAGATGAGTGGAAGAGCTGGGATATTCCTCACTGCAAAGGAGGTTGAAGGGAGATGTTATGAAGTTGGACAAGGTCCAGGCAGATTAAGATGAAGCAGAGAAAGGGGACATGGATTGGGAGTTTTGTGCAAGAGATGCAAGGAAGAAGCCAGGACGAATTTGTACAAAAACCATAAGTGGCAATGACCTGGAACTCCCCATCGCTGAAGCTTATAGTTTAGTGATACAGCGTGGAAACAGTTCCTTTGGCCCACCGAATCCGCCCGACCAGTGATCCCTGTACACTAGCACCATCCTGCACAACATGAAATTTTACTATTTTACTGAAGCCAATTAACCTATAAACCTGTGTCTTTGGTATGTGGGAAGAAACCGGAGAATTCGAGGAAAACCCACACAGTCACGGGGAGAACATACAAACTCCATACAGACAGCACCCATAGTCAGGATTGAACCTGGGTCTCTGGCGCTGTAAGGCAGCAACTCTACTGCTGTGCCACCATGCCAGTAATAGAAGTGGAGAAAACCAACAATTTTTTCAAAACAGAATCGGTTTGGCACTTGAAGGAACTAAACTTGCAAGGCCAGGAAATTTAGTAGAGGAATGGGACCCCTTGGATTGCTCAACAGAGAGTCATCATGGAATAGTCGATCCAGAAGGCCTCTTTGTGCTTTCATGTCAGAATGGCTCAGAACTCGGGAGCAGAGAAGAGTATCTCCTGACAACGCACTGCTAGTACAGGTGTCAGCGGTTATGGAGAGAGAATGGGGTTAGGAGGGAGAGACAGATCAGCCATGATGGATTGGCGGAGTACACATGATGGGCAGAATGGCCTAATTCTGTTTTATATTCCAGTTTCTGGACAAGGCTTAAAACCCACCATGGAGACGCAGGAGACTGCAGGTAGTAGAATCTTGAACAAAACTTCAAGGTGCTGTTGGAACTCGTCAGGCCAGACAACATCAGTAGAGATAAATAGACAGACAATGTTTCAGGTCAGGTCTGATAAAGGTTTTAAATCTAATGCATCATCTGTTTCTCTCACAGATACTGCCTGGCCTGTTGAGTTCCTCCAACATTTTGTTTTAAAATCCATCATGCCCTGACTCAAGAAAACTCCAATAGGAATCATAGTAAATGTTGAGCCACGATTTCTCACTTCTTAATTGGAAATGATTGCAACATCAGGAGGTCTACAGCAGTAATTCCCATGCCAGCTGAGTCACAATTAAGCCCTGCCAAAACGACAGGCGTGAGGCACAATTAGCTTAACTGTTGACATAAGAATTAACTCAAGATGTGACAAATGACCAGTGAGTTTTTTGATATAGAATTAAAAAGAATGCACTCTTTGAGCTTGTGGACTTGGCAGACAACATAAGGCCCTTACAATGTCCCCATCGGCAGCACCTCACTGTAATCAACACACACACACACACACACACCATGACTTTAGCGATACAGTGTGGAAAACGGTCCTTCGACCCACCTTGTCGACCAACACTCAGCTCATACACCAATACTATCCAACACACTCAGGAAAATTTACAATTTTACAGAATGCAATTGACCTACAACCTATACATCTTTGGAGCGTGGGAGGAAACCGGAGCACCCAGAGAAAAGCTACACGGTCACAGGGAGAACCTACAAACGCTGCACAGGTAGCATCCATAGTCAGGATGGAACCCAGGTATCTGGCGCTGTAAGGCCGCAACACTGCGCCACTGTGCTGCCCATGAAGGATATTGAGAGATGTGGTGCTGCTGTACTAATCTGCTCACTGGACTTGGCTGCAGACACTAAGTCATTGAGATGGTGAGTATTAGCAACCTGCTCAGACATTTACTTTGAGATGGAAAGAAGCCATTTTGGCCCAGAGTTTATGCCGGTTCAAGGAATAATACAATTACTCAATAATTTTCCAGGTAGCACATTCTTCCCTTACTCCCTTCAACTCCTGAAGATTGTACCATCCACCTACATACTAGGAGCAATAACAGACAATTAACAATACTAACTCAATGCCTTTGATACACGAGACAAACCTTACACAGTCACAGGGACAAAGTGCAAACGGCACCGGAGATCAGGATTGAGCCGGGGTCTCTGGAGCTGTGAGGCAGTGGGCCTACCAGCTGTGCCACAGTCCAGTCTTCATCTACACTTTTAGGTAACAGGATTTAATTGTTGGGATGTGGATATGTTGGGTTAAATCCTCTGCCCTGCAATACCAACATCATCCATACGTTTGGTCATTTTGGAAGTTGTGTCGATTGGCCGAGACCCTCGCTGATAGGGCGGCACAGTGGTAGAGATGGTGCCTTTACAGCACCAGAGACCTGGGTTCAATCCTAACTACAAGTGCTGACTGTACGGAGTTTGTACGTTCTACCCTTAACTGAGTGAGTTTTCTCCGGTTTCCACCTACACTCCAAAAACATACAGGATTGTAGGTTAATTGGCTTCTGTAAATTGTCCCTAGTGTGTTGGGTAGCGCCAGTGTATGGGGTGATCACTGGTCGGCTCGGACACAGTGGGTCATAGGTCCTGTTTCCACACTGTATCTCTAAAGTTCTAAAGATAGATATACCCATGAACTTTTGATTGGATCCCCTGACAAGGTCCCGGGGATGTGAACCTCTCAGCTTCCACCACCAATTCAGGATCTACTGAGCTATTCGAGCACCTAGAATAACTGGAGGCTTCCAGCAATGTAGAGACCCAGTCAGGGAATGTGATGGAAGGGTGGAAATATGCAAGAAGCAGCACAGGATGAAAAGTAGTCTATGGTGCCTATAAGGCATTGTTCCTGACATAAATCATTACCACAGTGATTTATTTAAAATAATCTGCCTTTAATTGTTATTAAGATTCCAGTTGAAAAAAGCTTGAAGTTGAAGTGGTCTGAGAGAGTGTAAGAGGATTAAAACCCAATGTAGCCTGAGATTTCTCTTGTGGTAAAATAGTTATTCTCATTGTTTACAAATGTGCAGGGGCATGAACAAGATCCAATGGTTTATTTTCTCTGGAATGTTAGAGGCTGATAGAACTTTAAAAAAAAAAAAATTATGAAAGGCATAGATAAGATATTCAGTCAGATAGAATATTCAGTCAGAACTTTTTTCTAAGGGCACAGCGGTAGAGTTGCTGCCTTACAGCGCCGAGACCCAGGTTCAATCCTGAATATGGATGCTGTCTGTACGGAGTTTGTACGTTCTCCCCATGGCTGCTTGGGTTTTCTCCGCGATCTTCAGTTTCCACCCACACTCCAAAGACGTACAGTTGTGCAGGCTAATTGGCTTGGTAAATGGAAAAATTATCCCTAGGGTGTATAGGATAGCATTAATATGCAGGGGTCGCTGGTCGGCACGGACCCGGTGGGCCAAAAGGCCCGTTTCCCTGCTGTATCTCTAAACTAAACTAAATGTCAATTACCACAAGGTGTGAGGAGGAAAGTTTAAAGGTGGCCGATGTTTTTGTTATATATAACGACAGTGGCTGGAGCCAGGAACACTCTGAGTGTGGTGGAGGAGGCAGATATTACAGTGGCATTTAACAGACTTTTAGATAGGTGCATCGCTATGGAGGGAATTGAGAGTTACGAAGCAGACGCAGGCAGAGAAATTAATTTCATTTGGCATCAAGTTCATCACAGACATTGTGGGCCAAAGGTCCTGCTCCTGTGCCGATAAAAGGCATCAAGGAATGGTGTGGGGGAGAAAGTAGGAATTTGGGATTGAGATGGAAAATTGGCCCGGATTGCTCTGAATGTTGGAGAAGTTCAAAGGACGGAATGGCATACCCCTGCTCTTATTTTCCTACATTCTGTGTGGCTGTCGTAGCATTGCTGACTCATTGCTCCTTAAAACAACTTTTGATCCCGACATCTGGTGCCACTCTGGGGAGTTCGCATGCTCCCCCCGTCAACGTATGCGTTCACAAGTTATAGGAGTAGAATTAGGCCATTCGGCCCATCCAATCCACTCCGCCATTCAATCATGGCTGATCTGCCTCCTAATCTCATTTTCCTGCCTTCTCCCCTTAACCCTTGTCACCCATTCTAATGAAAAATGTCTATCTCTGCCTTAAAAATATCAATTGACTTGGCCTCCATAGCCCCCTGTGGCAATGATTTCCAAAGATTAACTACCCTCTGACTAAAGAAGTTCCTCCTCACCTCCTTTCTGAAAGAGAACCCTTTAATTCTGAGGCCATGACCTCCAGTCCTAGACTCTCCCGCCAGTGGAAACATCCTTTCCACATCCACTCTATCTATGCCTTTATGAGTTTCTCCCAGTTTCTCTGGTTTCAGTATGTTCCAGGCACCCAGGGTGGTGTGGGACATTACTAGCTGATATTATCTGCCTTCTTGAGGCAGCACTTCCTAGATCCCTTAGAAGGCAGGGAGGTCAATACCCATATAGGACCATTGTGAGCAGCTCCTTTTGTTCTTGAGAACTTGAATTACTGAAGCTGGCCATAATGCAACCAGTTACTAAACTCTCCACATGTAGATGTTTGATACAGTGTTCGGCAACATGCTGAATTGCCTCGAACGTGTGTGGAAGTAGGTGTTGATGAGGTTCAAAACTCCTTCTCACCTTATACTATGCCCTTGATAGACACAAAAAGCTGGAGTAACTCAGCGGGCCAGGCAGCATCTCTGGAGAGAAGGAATGGGTGATGCTTCAGGTCAAGACTATGCCCTCTTATTTGATTTGAGTGACTATTGGGCCTGTCCCACTTAGGCGACTTTTTCGAGACTATGCGAGACTATGCGATCGCCACATGTTCGCGGGTGGTTGCCGGGTAGTCGCCTTCATGGTCGTGAGGATCGCCTACAACCTGGGAACTAGTCGCGGTCTCGTGTTGAGCGGCGACCAGTATGAAGCCGCCATTGGAGAGAAGCGAGAATTCTCGTGCCGTAGATGCCGTAGTAGTGGGTCGCCAGGAGGTCGTGGGTTGCAGCCGGTGCTGACCGGTGAATTTCATTGGCTCATTGGGGGAAAAACTGTAAGTAGTAGTTTTCAGAACCAAGGATAACCGACTGGTAATGCTAATGTCCGTCGAGCTTCACAGCCGTGTATCTCTGGCTTCTTAAAAGTTGTCTCCCCCCTCTTTTAAAGGACTTGTGACCCTTCCGTACACTGTGTTTTAGCCATGTTAGTTACAGCGCCAACCTTCCTGTTCATCGCGGTGTGTGTCTGTATCGCATTGGCTTTGCACAGTGTGAATTTGACTCAGTGCTTTCCCCCCCCCCCCCTCACCCCCACCCCATTTGCCTGTGCCTGCATAACGGGCTGGGGAAGGAGGGTGGGTGGGTGGGTGTGTGTGTGTGTGTGTGTGTGTGTGTGTGTGTGTGTGTGTGTGTCTGTGTGTGTGTGTGTGTGTTTGTGAGACGGGGGGGGGGTGGTGTGTGTGTGTGTGTGAGGGGGGGGTGGTGCGTGTGTGTGAGGGGGGGGTGCGTGTGTGTGAGGGGGGGTGTGTGTGTGAGGGGGGGGTGTGTGTGTGTGTGAGGGGGGGGGGGGTGTGTGAGGGGGGGGGTGTGTGTGAGGGGGGGGGAGGTGTGTGAGGGGGGGAGGTGTGCGGTGAGGGGGGGGGGGAGGTGTGCGTGAGGGGGGGTGGTGCGTGTGTGTGAGGGGGGGTGGGGCGTGTGTGTGAGGGGGGGTGGGGCGTGTGTGTGGGGGGGTGGGGGGGGAGTATGTGGGGGGAGTGTGTGTGTGAGGGGGGTAATGTGTGCGTGAGGGGGGGGGAGGTGTGCGTGAGGGGGGTTGTGTGTGTGTGTGTGTGTGTGTGTGTGTGTGTGTGTGTGTGTGTGTGTGTGTGTGTGTGTGTGTGTGTGTGTGTGTATGTGTGTGTGTGAGAGAGAAAGCAAGCCCAGCGTGGGTGTGCCATTTGGTATCAGCGTTGAACAAATTAAAAATTAAAAGCAGCAATTCTACTTTTTAATCAAAATGCAATCAACTTTTAACGTAAAGAAACAAAATAAGTACAGCAATCATGCTTGAATTATTGTGAAATCCATGGACACAAAGGCACGGGCAGGACAAATGACACTAATTAAAGCTGTTCTCAACCTACAGTTCACAGCAATCTCACTTCCCAAGGAGACCATCTGCACTTGCTCACAAAACATTTTGCTGAAATACATTACTGCACACCAGATTGCCTTTTGAAAACTGAATGAACTGCTGGTAAGTGCCATTGTTTGTAATCTTCAGCAACAAAGAAAATGTGAAATAGAGTAGGATTCACATCCCTATACCGTTAGCCATTACTCCGCATCATTGATCTTTATGTACTCTTGAAATGTAACTATTGTTGTAATGTTGGAAATGCATCAGTCATGTTGTCCACAGAAAGATCCCACACCCAGCCACGTGAATAGGACCAGATTTTTATTAAAATGCAAGTGATAGTAATTGCAGATAAATATTGGACAGCATGCCGGCTAGAACTCGCATCAACCCTGGCAGCAAGTGGATTAGCATCGAAGACCACCCCGGGGCCCCTGCAGAACAACTCTGCTCCCTACAGCCACTCAAGGTGGGAATCTAAACCAACCACTCCAATCTGTGATGAATCTAGGCCATTCGAAATAAATTTAGTCTACAAAAGGTCTTGGAAATATTTAGAAAACAGCACAGGGGAGAAAGTTGGGGGACAGAGGAGAGGCAGGGTCAAAGGAAGAGGCATGGACTTTATTCAAAGGCTGCAGGATGGCAAAATAAAACCTTTATCTGAAGCAGCTCCAGGAGAAGATGATAGCCCATGGCAGGACAGGTGAAGACATTCCTCCACTGGGGGTTGAAAGAGTCTGAAAGCGAACTCCACATGGAGCAAAGGATATCTGGTTAACCTGTTACCTCACAACTCCAGTGATGCAGGTTTGATCCTGGCCTTCGCTGCTGTCTGTTTGGAGATTGCATGGTCTCCCTTTGGTCTTTTCACAGCCTGATGACAAACTATAAATTGCCCCCAGCATGACAGATAGCATGAAAAGCGTGGGGGGGGGGGGGGGAGGGGGAGAAGGAATAATCAATACCGATCCTCGTGAAAAATAAATTGGAATCATTTTTAGAATTGGTTGGACGGTGTAGACACCGGTCCTTCAGCCCAACTTGTCCAAGATGCCCATCCAAGCTAGTCCCATGTCTGCATTTGGCCTATAATCCTCTAATCCTTTCTGTTCGGTGTACCTATCCAAATGTCTATTAAATGATCAATTGGCTGAGAGTCTCCATCCGCTCTCATGAGATATCCCATTCCCACACTCCTAGCTCTTTAATGCATACTCCTCCTTATTCCCATTAACACCACACTCCCCCTCTATTCTCTCCTGCTGGTCACTTACTTCCAATAACCCCGATGGCCTCTCACAGCAATACTACAAATGAGAGTCTCTTTCACAGGGATGGTTGCCTTTCTGTGGAGACCTGGACAGTTTGAATAGAGAGACTGAGGACAAGTGGGGTCCACCTAAAGCTGGCAATAGCCGCTCTTTGCAAGGTCACAACATTAGACCCAAACAACGCTACACAGGAGCAGAATTTCTCTCCGACAATGAAACGCACCATGCCACCGAACCAGAGTTGTGAGTTCAAGTCTCACTCGGGCGCAAGGCTAAAGATGGCAGTGCTCAACTGAGGGAATGCTGCACTGTCTATAGTGCCGTTTTTTGAATGAAATGTCTCTTTTACCCTCTCTGGTAGAGAGTAGACTCCATGGTATTGGGCAAGTTTTTGCAACAGAGATCTCAGCTAATATTTATCCCTCAAATCAGCATAGTTAAAACAATATACCTAACCATTTCATTTCATTACATGGGAGATAGCTGGGTACAGATTGCATTCATGTTTCCCCACAGTGACAAAGTACACACTAGAGAATTGGCACTGGGTTTATTATTGTCAGTGTACTGGGGTGCAGTTGAAAGTATTGTATGTGTACTGACCAATTCAATCAAATCATGCTATACAAGACTATAATTAAGCCATACAGAAGCACAAGATGTAGCGCAAAGAAAAAATATCAGAGTGCAAAATAGTGTTTACTTTCAAGCATTACAATTATAATGAAGGTCCACCATGAGTTAGATGGGGTCTACATCCTAGCATGTTCAGCAGCCTGATAACAGCATGGAAGAATCACTGAATTTGGTAGGACAAGCTTTCAAGCTTTTGTATCTTCTGCTTGACGGGAGGGGAGGGAAAGGGAAGAGGGAAAGGTTCTTTGGGGAAATTGCTTCAGGACACTTGAATTTCAAAGAGCATGATATCAATGCACATTTCTTTCGTCTGTTCAGTTGCTGGCACAGAGGAGAAATAGCCACACAGAGGAGTAATATTGAAATTCAACAGTGCAAATAAGAAAGTTATTCCCCACATTGCTACTTGGCATTTGAGGACCCCAGCTGCGAAATCATAGCCATGTACCCCTCACCACCAGCCAGGTAGAAGGTATGGCCGATGGGGGGGGGGGGGGGGGGGGGGGGGGGGGGGGGGGGTAGAAACAAAGGGGCGGGCAATGACTCCTATTCCTTTTGAATAAAGGCTCCGACCTCCCTCATCCATCCGATGGTGCTCCTCTTCAACTGCTGGATTACCCCAACACTAGGCACAACGAGCCATCGAATCCCGAAGTCAGTAACCTTTACGTTATGGCAGTTTAAAGAAAGAATGCAGATGGGATATCATTTACTGCAGAGATCATCGCTGTGGGGTCGCCAGAATCGCAATCAGTGCAAATTAGTTGCCATAATGCGTACGTTTACAAACCTTGCTCCCTGAACAGCCCACACTAGATGGTGCATTAAAATACAGCCCATAAATACCGCAAACACTGGCCTAGTATGAAAGAAACAGCTCATGAGAGTGACATTGTCTGCAGTCAATACTAATCTGGGAAACATCACATTGAATAAACTAGCGGTCACACAGCAAAGGCAACACACACTGTATTATTGTGACAACAACCTCATTGTTGGGTGGAGTATGTGAAATAAATCTGTGGTGATGGTTGAGTGAGCTTCAGACATGTCAACCTGGATTCTGCAGAGGAGAATACAGGGAAAATGTTGTGTTCAATTACCGAACCTTGCACATCCACCTTGGAATATCTCAGAACATTTCACATCTAAAAGAGCACCTCTACTGCTATAAATGCAAGGCAGATGGTTTGTGCACGCAAGCTTCTCGAGAAAACTCCCTTGTGAGTTGATTGTACATCTCAGAAATGCAAATGAACGGGCAATATTTGCTGAGCACCAGGGAATACATTTCTAGTTTGGAGATAGAGTTGAAACAGGCCCTTCAGCCCACCGAGTGATCAGCTGACCAGTGACCAACCCATACACTAGCACTATCCTACACACTAGTGACAATTTTTCCAAAGCCTATTAACCTACATCCCTGTATGTCTTTGGAAAGTGGGAGGACAACGGAGAAATCCCAAGCAGTCACGGGGAGAACACGAGCAGACAACAATCATGGTCTGGATCGAACCTTGGTCTCTGGTGCTGTAAGGCAGCAAATCTACTGCTGTTCCAAAAATTTGGGCAAGAAATTCCACCATCTGCAAATCCAAACATTAACTGAGTTGTTGGGCTTTTGAAGCTTAGTTTGGTAAGTTTAGTTTGGAGACACAGACCCTTTAGTGCACAGAGTTCACGCCATCCATCGATCGCCTGTTCATACAACCTCTATGTTATCTCACTATCGCATCCACTCTCTACACATTTGGAGCAATTTACAAGACCAATTAACCTACAAATCTGCACGCCTATGGCATTTAAAGAAACTGGAGCACCCGGAGGAAACTTATTCATTCACAGGGAGAACGTGCAAACTCCACACAGACACCACCAGAGGTAAGGATTGAACCCAGATCTCTGAGGCTATGAGGCAGTGGCTCCTCTATGAGGAGTGGTGAATCTCTGGAACTCTCTGCCACAGAACGTAGTTGAGGCCAGTTCATTGGCTATATTTAAGAGGGAGTTAGATGTGGCCCTTGTGGCTAAAGGGATCAGGGGGTATGGAGAGAAGGCAAGTACGGGATACTGAGTTGGATGATCAGCCATGATCATATTGAATGGCGGTGCAGGCTCGAAGGGTCGAATGGCCTACTCCTGCACCTATTTTCTATGTTTCTACCAGCTGCAGCACCTTGGTTGACTGATTAGATTTCAAGTGACACATTACGAAACGCTGTGTTAGTGCAAGAGAATGACATTGATGGAAGGACTCGGCCATAACCTTACTGAATGGTGGAACAGGAAGAGGTTCTGAATAGCCTGCTCAGGTTTCTATTTAAGTTCAGATCTTGATGATCATGCAAGGATATACAGTGGAAGAGAGATGGAGAGACACAGGAAAAAAATGAGATCAGCATGATAAGAGTCACAAGCTCACAAACCACCATCATATCACAATATGCTGGAATATGGACTAATTGTTGCAAACATCCGACCTTAGCAAGAAAGCCAGGAGCTGAAATGAGAGAGGCCAGTGTTTCTCAGAGTCAGAAGATGCGTGTGAGACATGAGTCACTTCCTCTGTTTATTCCCAACCCCAGTTTCAAAATCTTTGCAACAGATCACACATGTTGCACAGTGAGAAAATGAATCACAAGTCACTGAAAGAGCCCATGTGAGCAAGCACTGGAAAACAAAGTCATTCAATTAATCTTACAGCAATGTCCTACCCCTCAAGCACAGCCGACAGCGCCATTTAACCAAACTCCTTTGTAAAGTTCCTATCGAGTCTGCTTTCAGTAACAATTTGACACACAATTCTGATCGTCACAACATGCGGTGTAAAAAAAAAATTAAAAAAAAATTCTCCTCACCTCTCTGCAGTCAGTCACAAAATAATCTCAAAAACAACAGAAAACGACAAGGACCACAAAGTTTCAATTCCACTTTCACAATGTGAGAAGATTCTTTATACTTGCAGGTGTTGCTTGTGCTCCTTCCCACCTGATCAACTCTAAAATGAATAGAAGCTAAATATTTGGCCTGAAAATAATATAATGCAGCACAGTGGTAGAGTCGCTGCCTTACAGCACTAGGGACCCGGGTTCGATCCCGACTACAGTTACTATCTCTATGTCTGCACATTCGCCCCGTGACTGAATGGGTTTTCTCCGAGTGCTCCGGTTTCCTCTCACTCCAAAGGTTTGTGGATTAATTTGCTTCTGTCAATTGCCTTCACTGTGTACGATGCGAAACATAGAAAATAGGTGCAGGAGGAGGCCATTCGGCCCTTCGAGCCAGCACCGCCATTCATTGTGATCATGGCTGATCATCCCCTACCAATAACCCGTGCCTGCCTTCTCCCCATATCCCTTGACTCCACTAGCCCCTAGAGCTCTATCTAACTCTCTCTTAAATCCATCCAGTGACTTGGCCTCCACTGCCCTCTGTGGCAGGGAATTCCATAAATTCACAACTCTCTGGGTGAAAATGTTTTTTCTCACCTCAGTCTTAAATGACCTCCCCCTTATTCTAAGACTGTGGCCCCTGGTTCTGGGCTCACCCAACATTGGGAACATTTTTCCTGCATCTAACCTGTCCAGTCCTTTTATAATTTTATATGTTTCTATAAGATCCCCCTCATCCTTCTAAACTCCAGTGAATACAAACTGGGATAAAATCAAACAAGTGCACGGGTGATCATCGGTTGGTACGGACTCAGTGGATTGAAGGGCCCATTTCCATGCTGTATGGCTAAACTGAACACAAAACCTACACAGCGTGCAAGAGAGTTTTTTGTTTTTTTAATTAAGTTGGCTTGCACACACCCGTGATGGAACTCTGGATTTCCTTGCATAGATGCAGAGGTTGTTTAGTTATGCTGTAAAGGGCCTACCCACGAGCATGCGACTCCATGCGGCAAGCGCGACCTAACGTGGTCGCTCGAGCCCTACGGCCTCGCGGGGCCGGTCCCACTTCGATCGCCGGAGCCTTATGGAGTTGTGCGGAGCCGGTCCCGACATCGCGCGGGGCTCCGAAAAACTGATCGTGTTCAAAGATTCCGCGCGGCAACGGCCTACTGGCCCACAGCCGCATTGAGGCCGTACGCACCGCCTCGACGGGCATACGCAGCGTCTTGGCACCGTACGTCACGCTCGAACTTCCCGCGGACTTCGCTCGAACTTCACGTCACTCACTCGATCTCCGCTTCTGGTTTGGTTGCTCTCGTCGCATGCAGTCGCATGCTGGTGGGACCAGCCCTGTACTGGGATCACTCGACCTCCGCGCGACCCCCGCTTCCGGTTTGGTCGTGCTTGCCGCATGCAGGTCGCATGCTCGTGGGACAGGCCCTTTAGCATCTATTTAATCACCACTTGTATTTACTTCATGTATGACTATTGTGAGCAGCTTAACCTTGACCATTGAAGCAGGTCCCACGGAGAATGGGTGCAGGAATCGTGAACAGCATTCGCTTGTCACCCTGAATAAATCCTGTCCGCAATCATTGCCCAGATGCAAAAAAATTTGGTGTGTTTAAATGATGGAGGCCTAATCAGCTGCTCTCAATATCATGGGCTGTTTAGATAGCAAAATGGTGGGGCCTCAGCCAAACTGGAAGGGACCTCCTCCCCTCCATCATGGATCACCATCTTGGGGCATGTAGTAAAGATCCAAACCCCAGCTCCACTTTAACATGTGCCTCAATTTCTTGCCCTTCTACAGTAAATCACCTAATGCCCGTCCCACTTAGGAAACCTGAACGGAAACCTCTGGAGACTTTGCGCCCCACCCAAGGTTTCCGTGCGGTTCCCGGAGGTTTTTGTCAGTCTTCCTACCTGCTTCCACTAGCTGCAACCTCCGGCAACCACCTGCAACCTCCGGGAACCACACGGAAACCGTGGGTGGGGCGCAAAGTCTCCAGAGTTTTCCGTTCAGGTTTCTTAAGTGGACAGGGGCATAACCCTTGGGTTTTGTCCTATTAAATGAAGTACCCAAATATAGAAACAGACATTGCAAAGTCTGGACACAAGTAAATTCTTCACATTACCTTAGTTTACTTTCAAGATAGAGTGCAGAAATAACCTTATATATATATACACATACACACATTATTTTTGATAACTGGGTCAATCCAATTAAAATTTTAAAGGACATCTATGCCAGCAGTGTCTTTCATCAGTGTCCCATAGTCCCTGAAGGCCAAATTGGCTCCTGCAGTCACTGCAGTAAAACGGGAGCTTGCACACTTAGAAAATTCCAAAACCTTCTCAAAAGCCACTCCAGCCAAACAATTAGGCCAGAGCTGGTATGATGAATGTACTATCTTGCTGCCTCTGCCTGCAAGCTTAGGTTGATGCCATTGCAGCTTAGGCCACATCCTCGTAAACCTTCCACTGTGCAGTCTTCAATGCACCATCGCACATGTGCTTCCTGCAGTGAACCAGATCAGGTGTGCAGTACCTGAGCAGTAGCATAATCTCAGTGACTAAGGTCCCTACCCAAATTGTGGTACAAACTTGAATGGAGTTGGAAAAAGTTTGTAACCAACTAATCTATAACCACAACACAAAACATGCCCTCAGTTACTGACCCACTCCAAGTCTGTCTCTCACAAGGGTACTGTTTGCCATACAGCTACATGGCCCTTCTGGGACTGTTCATACAGCAACAACCCCATATCTAGGTAACAAAAAAACAGGCGAGACAATAATGGGACCCAGCAAAAATTAGAAATGTCTAACCCATCAGCCAATGTCCCGAAGGTCCAGTGGAACATGGTACATATTAACCTCCAAACCATCCAGTGTACAAGTCTCCCGTAAACCCCTCCCCACATAGAGTTACAGGTCAGCAATAAGACCTGGTTAACATCTACCTCAGTAATTTTACTGTCCGAACCTCCACAAAGATCAGTTCCATTCACAGGTTACTTTCTCCAATACCATAATATTGGAGGACTCTGATGTGAAGGGCACAAAGTAACCAGTGGAATGGAATGATGCTGTGTGGAGTATGGGACAGTAATATTACTGGATATGATGGATAAACTCATCACCCAATCCTGCACTCCAAACCTGGCCAATTCCTGTTAATCTCTTCCCATTCATTTCAACGTGTTATTGTTGAATGATAACAATGATGGTACACAGAACTCTATTTCCATCACCCACTGTGTCAATATTCAACATTCTTGGATGAAGCACACGCTTAGTTATATAAAAACAAACTCCCACCAAATTGGCAACAAGCTTTTGTTGAACTTAAAAGAAACCATAATTGGGCCAATATTGTCTTCCCCACCACTCCCACTCCGGCTATATCTAGATCTTGATCCAAGATCTCTCCAAGTGCTGCTGAATTAGAGTAGAGTGCAGAGGCCCAAAATCATTCCATCTAATTTCTAACGCACAACCAGCAAGGTGAAAAGTCAAAAGATCTTACCTGCAGCATCACTGTGACCTCATGTAACAAGGGTGGGGAGGTCAGGGAGGGATTATAAACAATGATGCCAATTGTGACATCTGCATTGTTAACTACGAGCATTACCCGTTCCCAAACAGAGCAGCCCATCGATCCACTTACAGCAATGGGGATGAATCGGACCCTACAGCACTTTTAAAGCAATTAGTTGAAATACTGTCTAAAAAAAAAAGTGAGGGAAGTGGATTCAATGGGAATTGAACAAGAATTTGCCATGTGGCACTCAGTGAAACAGCTGGCTTAGGAACTGAGGGCCGAATGGCCTTTTCTCAAAACCTCCAACAGATGTGAATCAGAGACAGACGAACAGCACACAAGTTTGTGGATATGTGCTGAAAATAGCCCGCATAAAGGTTTTGATTACTGTTTTGGGATATAATGTACATTCATTTTGAAGTGCAGCCACGGCTGCTATAACTGTAACGCGTCCGAGCTTCAGGTATCAGTCTCACCTGCTTGTTCCCAAAGTAAATACTGATTGTACCAAACTGTTCAGAAACCAACTTCCTTGCACTCACCCAAACGGAAGTCCCACCCTCCCCATGACTAATTCCGGTTCAAAGACTGCCAGTTTACACAGAGACGCTCAGGAAGTTAGGAACACAACTTGCGCAACAACCTCGGCTCTGCTCTGGTGTGGGGAAGAGACTCACTCCACCGACTGAGATAAAAATATCTAGTGAACAACATCTAGTGGGAGTGGGTGCATTTCCAGGGATGTTTGTTCCTTCAGGTTGATGTCACTCGGGCAACATTGTTACAGGTGGTGGAGTCGCTGCTTCACGGTGCCAGAGATCCAGGTTCAATTCTACCTCGGGGGTTGTTCCTATAGAGTTTGCACTCTCACCTTGTAACCCCATGAGCTCATGTTCCTCCCACATCCTAAAGATGAGTGTTGGTAGATTAACCGACTGGTGTAAATTGCTCTGATATCTAGGTGAATGGTAGAATCCAGTGGAAATTGATGGCAAAGTGGAAAGAATTAGTACTGTGAGCAAATTTGGGCTCCATATCTGCGGAAGGATGTTCTGGCTATGGAGAAGGTTTACAATAATTATTCCAGGAATGAGTGGGTTAGCATATGAGCGTTTGACAGCACTGGACTGCTACTCACTGGAGTTCAGAAGGTTAAGGGGGGGGGGGGGGACTTGGAAACTTACAGAATAATTAAAGGCATAAATAGAGTGGATGTGGAAAGGATGTTTCCACTGGTGGAAGAGTCTAGGACCAGAGGTCATAGGCTCAGAATTAAAGGGCACTCTTATAGAAAGGAGGTGAGGAGGAACTTCTTTAGTCAGAGGGTAGTTAATCTTTGGAACTCATTTCCACAGAGGGCTGTGGAGGCCAAGTCAGTGGATATTGTTAAGGCAAAGATAGGCAAATTCTTGATTAGGACGGGTGTCAAGTGTTATGGGGAGAAGGTAGGAAAATGGGATTAGGAGGCAGAGATCCGCCATGATTGAATGTAGACTGGATGGGCCGAATGGCCTAATTCGATTCCTATAACGTGACCGTGAATTTAAAATGGGATTAGTGTAAATGCATGTTTGATGATTAGCATGGACTTGGTAATCATGCTACCGAGAGATTACCGATAGCAAGATTATCAATATCAGGGCTCTGGGGCCCCTTTTCCATGCTCCATCTTTGACTCCATGCCTATTTCAAGGGACAGCAGTTCAGTGGGATGGCTAATGGTGGGAGGCGGCTCCCAGGATATCAGATAACATTTATGCCTCTCTCACCATTAGTAAAACGTCACTTGGTCATTTCACTTATGCTATGCACAAAAAAAGTGCCAATAGCTGCTACAGTACACTTCAAAACTACATCACCTGTAAAACACCTTGAGATGGCCGGAGGTTGAGAAAAGTGCGATGGTTGCTTTACATTAAGAGACAAGGGGATTGTCAGGGCAGAACAATGCCATAATGGTTGGTGCTGCTGCCTCAAGCTCCAGGTTCGATCCCGACCTCGGGTATCGTCTATGTGGAGTTTGCACGTTCTCCCTGTGACCGTGTAGGTTTCCTCTCGTGTCCTAAAACTGTGAACTGCTAGATTAATGCACAACCGTAAGCTGCCTCTGGTGTATAAATGGCTGGTAGGAGTAAAACCGAGTGGGGAGACAAGGGGATAAAGAAAGGGTGTAATTACTGGTGATTAGCAATGTCAAGGACACATTTCGTGTTCAATGATACTTTGTCAGGTGCACCCGATTACAGTGCAATTCTACGTTGCATACAGTTCAGTGATAATCTTGCTATACATTAGGCACAATCACACAAAGTATAGGAGTGCAAAAAAGTGGACCACACAGAGTCCGTAAACAAGAGTCGTCATATTTTAGGCGTCTTCAAACCTGAATTTTTGGGGGACAAATGTTAGTAATTTGTCAAAAGTATGCACAAGTTATAATGAATCTGGCATTAAAATAATAAAATAGGGTTAAGTCGATTAGCAGTTATGTTACCAAAGGTGCAAAAAAATGCAGCTTAAAACCAGAGTGCGTGGTAACCGTGAAACTAATATGTGACCATTGCGCATACCCGGGCTCGTGTCAGGGAATGAAATCTACCATCCTTACTTGCTCTAGACACTAAAGGGGCAAGGTGGCAGAAGCATAACTACCCTCCAAACACAGTTAATTCAAGGGGAAACTAGAGGTGGATGACAAACACTGACCTTGGAACGGACAGATAGTGGAAATGAATACAAAACAAACGTTCCTTTAAAAGACCTCAGCACTGCACCAGGCTCCACTTATTTTTAGATCTACCTGGCTTTCAATATGCTAACACAGCACCTCAGTGAGAAATCAGCACAAAGTGATGTCAGTGTTATTTGTTGCAGACTGCAGCACAGATACTGGTGAGCGATTGCTGGGGAATGGTGTAATATGCAGAAGGACATTGCAAAACCTATCAGACACCTGTCAGTACACTAACCACAGGAGAAGTAGTGGGTCTATTTATTCCAGGAAAACTGTCATCAGTTATTTCATCCACATTGCAATTGGAGGGTTAGAAGAATGGTCAGGTC
This sequence comes from Amblyraja radiata, assembly GCF_010909765.2. Taxonomy (NCBI): domain Eukaryota; kingdom Metazoa; phylum Chordata; class Chondrichthyes; order Rajiformes; family Rajidae; genus Amblyraja; species Amblyraja radiata. The sequence goes on along the minus strand of NC_045959.1, from coordinate 22,503,143 downwards.
AAACACAACCTATTCATTAGCACATTTACAAAACACTAATGGAAATATTCACAGATTCAAGGCTTCTCACAATGCGAATGGTCACCTATTTATATAGATCGATGACAAACACTTTGGCCAGCCATGGCTTGAACATAGGTGGACATGATGATCCTGCCCTCTCGCTTATAGTTGTATGCAGGATCCAAGAAAAGGAGGTAGCAAGCAGGACAAAATATCCCAGAGCTCCATCTTAAAACGGGCAGTGGGTGTTGGACCACTGGCAAGTGCTATTTACCCTCAACCATATGCTAAGCAGATGATCAGCCATTGTTACAATGTTGGTTGCTGTGCATACACATACCAGCAGCACAGTGGTGCAGCGGTAGAGTTGCTGCCTTCCAGCGCCTGAGACACGGGTTCGAACCAGACTATGGGTGCTGTCGGTACGGAGTTTGTACATTTTCCCGTGACCATGTAGGTTTTCTCCAGGTGTTCCAGTTTCCTCCCACGCTCCAAAGAAGTATAGGTTTGTAGGTTAATTAGCCTCCGTTAATTGTAAGTCGCCCTGGTATGTAAGATAGTGCGAGTGTACAGGGTTATCACTGGTCAGCTCAGGCTTGGTGGGTCGAAGGGCCTGTTTCTACATTGTTATCCCAAAGTCTAACAGTCTACCGTACAACAATTGCATTTAAAACTTTGGGATCATTAAATGGACATCAAGTGATCCTAGAAAAATGCATTCCTGTTTATTACTCAGGAAAACGAGTGCAGTGGTGTTCAGTTAAGAAATAAAGAATAAAGGCAGAACTTCCATTGCCCTGAAGTCGCGGTTCACCAGGCCACATTGACACTGGTGCAGGTTCCCATATGAACCCTTATTCTCAGCCCAACACTGAACCGACTGCACTCACATAATGGCATTACCAGCCAGCACAGCCCCACTCCCAGGCTCATCAGCTATCAATACAATACAATACGGTTTTATTGGTCACATTGCACATAAAGTGCAAGTGAAATGAATTTGCCAGCAGCGGTACAATGATAAAGAACACACAATACACAATAAAAATTTAACACAAACATCTACCACAGCATTCATCACTGTGGTGGAAGGCACAAAATTTGGTTAGTCCTCCTCCATTTTCCCCCCGTGATCGGGATCTCAACCCTCCGCAGCCGTCGCTGCGGGCGTCCAGATGTGTAGACAAGGTAAGTCCAGGTAAGTCCTGAATCGGTGCCTCTCCCACCGGAGACCGCAGCTTCAAGATGGTGTAGGCCGCAGGCCGGCGGTCGAAGATTTAAAGTCAGATGCACCGCAGACCGCAGGGACGGCGGACGAAGCTCCCCTCCAGGGGTGATGGTAAGTCCATGCCGGGTCCGCGGTAGAAGTTGGCCGCGGGCCGGCCAATGGAGCTTCTTCCCCCCTGGTCCCCCACGAGGGATCCCGGGCTGCGGACGCCGTGCCAGCTGGAGCTCCGCGGACCGCGGCTATCAAACTAATCAGTGTGATCAGAGACACTGAATTCAAACATCCAGAACAAAAATATTAAAAGACTTTTATAAAACTCATTCAGACCCAAAAAGAAAACTCAAGAACCGTTAAAACAAATCTATAAAAGACAACACCAAAAAAACTGGCAGATGAACTTGGAGGATCAGGCAGCATTTGTAGATGGGGATAGACAGTCCAAGGTTTGGGTTGAAGAAGAGAGGGCTCTTTTACTACTCTTCCCGTCTAGATGAAGGGTCTCAACCCGAAACGTCAGCTGTTGATATCCCTCTGCTAATGTTGTTTGATCCATGGATCTCCTCCTGCAGTTTTTTGTTCCAGCTCTCAGCATCTGCAATCTCTTGCGTCTCTCTCCACAAAAAAGCCACCCTATTTTCTCCAAGCAACCAATGTCACACAATTGGGTGAGTAGGCACGACTCTTTCATCCAGCAGAGGCGCACAGGCTTAGAGACAGGTTTCAGGCTCAAGAACTGGGAACCCTGTGGGAGGTCACACTGCCCATCTCCGGAGACCAGTGCAGCAGAGGACAGTCAAAGTAGACTTTTGTGCTGCAAACTTACGGGCCTGTCCCACTTGGCCGTCATTTGTGCGTTTGGTACATCGCAAAATCCTGCGACGCCGCACGCAGCCGCGCGTCACTGCCTATCTCATCACGCACCATGCGCGCATCACGTGCGTGTCACAACGCGCGTCGTGCGCTATGAAGCGTAAATGATGTTGTGTAAATTACGCGCAAATGTCGGCCAAGTGGGACAGGCCTTTTAGTCACCTACAATATTACGCAGATAGGCTGCACTAATGCTGACCGTGGAAGACAGTGGCTCTCAGACTGATGAACAGAAATCCATCCTATACCCCATGGATTATTTAATACAAAAAGACACAAAGTTGCAGACTCAGCAAGGTCAGGCAGCACCTCTGAAGAACATTGATAAGTGATGATAACATCAGATCCCTTCCAATGCCGCCTGACATCGCTGTTCCTTGAATCCAGCATATTTCACATTGAGGGCTCTTGACATTTGTAACTAACTTCCTGATCATGCAAAACACAAGCCTTTTGATCCAATTTTATCTTCAATAAAGCACACTTATCTCTGCCTATGAAATTTGAATATCCTTTCAACTGGTATACGATACTCAAATCTACGCACAAATCTCCCATGCAGTTCTTTATGATACAGCATTGACATAACATTATTGTTACACATGCACCTCGTGTTTTACACAGGAGATGCGTGCTTGAAAAATCACGAGTAATTTCAATTTGCTCAAATTAAACATAAAGGTAACTATGCTGTCAACGGTAAATTTGAGCGCGGGTTATTTTGCTAATACGGCCGCGTAAATCATGCTTTGGTATTAAAGGAACAAGCGTGTTATTTCAATGATGCTCAAATCCAACACCAGTAAAATGAGAGTTGCCTGTAGTCAAGGAACACAACCTTAATGGAGCCCCCAATTACAAGCAATATTGTGAAGTTCATAAAAAGTTTCACAACACAATGATCAACCTGATCAGGATGACGCCAGATGGTCAGAAGAAAATTCACTGTTCAAAAGATGCCAAATGTGTCTTGGGTGAAAATATAAACAGTTAGTAATCCCTGTCTAAATTAATAGACATTTTTAACCAAACTGAGCGGGTGAAAAAAAATATATATAATTTGAGGATTTAAAGTTTAATCATTCTGGATTTTTAGGATTGTGTAAATCGAGGGTATGGGGCAGACAATAAACCAGGGGCTGACTTAAAATGTCCAGAATCAGCTGTCAAGATATTTATATTTGAAACATTGATCAATACATCATATCGGCAATTATGAACAACTAAAATGCAGTCACGTGTTGGAAGGAACTGCAGATGCTGGTTTTTATACCGAAGATAGACACAAAGAGCTAGAGTAACTAAGTAGGTCAGGCAGCATCTCTCGAGAAAAGGGATGGGTAATGTTTTGGTTTGGAACCCTACTTCAGACTGAAAGTACGGGGGTGGTGGGGACGGGACTGGAGATGCGCTTATGTGTTTTTAAATGGCAATGCAACAATAAAATATATATAATTTTGAATGGGTCAATGGAAAGCACTTTGCCTTTACATTCTGTAATGTTACATGAAATTCTGAGGGTAACCAACTCCACCTGCGGGCATACCTCATCTCTAACACCCTCCTGACTGGTAATCTACAGATCATTGTGCTCACTGCCAGCATCCTGCAATTCCCCTCCCTCTACTAATGATGACATTGCAATGCATAACTTATTTGCTTCATTGTGCACCAAAAAGAGGGTATTTTGCATTCAAAGTTGTGTATTATGTAAAGAGGTTTACAGGAATGGTTTCTGGATTAGAACATGTTAACTATAAGGAGAGGTTGAACAAATGTGGGTTGGAGACCTGATAGAAGTATGTAAAATGAGAGGCATAGATAGGGTAGACAGTCAGAGTCTTTTCCCAGGGGAAAAATGTCAAAAGACAAGAGGGCATAATTCTAAGGAGAGAGGAGCAAAATTTAAAGGAGTCGTGTGTGCTTGGAAAGTGCTGTCAGAGGTGGTGGTGGAGGCATATATGATAGTAACATTCAAAAGGCAGTGCATATGCAGGGAATGGAGGGATACGAATAGCGTGCAGGCAGAGATCAATGTTACATGGCATCATATTCACAGAGAACATTGTAGGGTGACAGGCCTGTTCCTGTGAAGTACTGTTCCATGCTCTATGAGCATGAGCTTGGAGATCTCATGTGGCTGCAAATTGGACTATCCCACCCCATCTTCCTTACAGGCTTGTCCCACTTAGGCGATTTTTTAGGCGACCACAGGTGACTAGGCTGTCACCACATGGTCGCTGCGTGTCGCCTGTATGGTCATGAGAAGTCTCCTCAGTTGCCCAAAGAGTCTTTCTGGTTGCCATTGGATTTTCAACATGTTGAAAATTTTTCAGCGACAGTGGCGACCGAGGGTTTGATGCCAATGAGCGTAGCTTGACATGGATGCTGTCGCAGGTTGTCGCCGGGTTAACGCGGGCTGTCGCCAGGTTAACGCGGGTTGTCGCCAGGTTAACGCGGGCTGTCGCCAGGTTAACGCGGGTTGTCGCCAGGTTAACGCGGGTTGTCGCCGGGTTAACGCGGGTTGTTGCCGGGTTAACGCGGGTTGTTGCCGGGTTAACGCAGGTTGTCGCCAGGTTAACGCGGGTTGTTGCCGGGTTAACGCAGGTTGTTGCCGGGTTAACGCAGGTTGTCGCCAGTGCCGACTTCAGTGAATTCCATTGTGCAGTCACCAGTTTTTTGGCGACCTGCTACGACTATGGCAGTCACCGGCATTCGCCTGAAAATCGCAGATTGATCAATAACACCGTTTAGAGTTAGTGATCAATCAGAACCAGTCAGCTTCAGAGCTAAAGGAAGCGGCAGAGGCAACTCAGATTTGAGAAACCCATCTCGAGTAAAACCAGCCTCAAGGATCTTAAAAATAAAAAGGAAAGGATGTGGGCAGAGAATTCCAGGTTAGGCTCAAGCCAACTGAAGACATAGCTACAAAAGTAAACCAGGGATGATCAGAAAGGCTAGCAAAAACTAAATTGTAAAATCTAACACAATTAACAGGGTTTGAGGGATATGTGGACAATTGTGCACACAAAAAAAAAATCAATATACTGCTCCACCTTTCATACCACAATTAAACAGTTTACAACCAAAACCCCACAGGCGTTCGGCTACGCTTTAGGTGACCGGGTTCCATTTTCGACTGCATGTGATGGAGATCGGTGCGCAAGCTGCTGCCAAACAGATGCTGACCAAATCGCAGTAGGTCAGGTTATGTCGGTGCACAGGAGGTAATGTGCAGAGTCAGCATGACTTTGCTGATCGGAGGTCAAAACTGCAAACCGAATGTCATCTCAAAAGTGCAGTTCACGACAGACCCCGATCAGCATTGTGCAAAGAAAAATATCTTGCCTTTCTCTACACAAGCATTTAGCCTGTTCTAGGCAACGGCCCAACAGATATTGGAATCAGAGTAGCCAACCAGTTATTGGCTATTAAAGAGGGATGAGCATTGGAAGGAAGGTTTGAACTTCTATGTTTCTTGATCTCACGCAATTCAAGTCTGCCAAAGAGTTTTTAAGATAAAAGTGTGATCATTACAACAAACTCCCTCGCACAATAATGAGATAACATAGAACAATACTTCACAGGAACAGGCCCTTCAGTCCCAGATATCTGTGCTGAACATGTTCCAAATATAACTAGGCCCTTCTGCTTGCCAATAATCCATATCCTTTCATGCCATGCATATTCCTGTGCCAATCTAAAAGCCTCTTCAACCCCACTATCATGTCTGCTTCCACCAACACATTCTAAGCCCCAACAACTCTATAAAAACTTGCTCTGCACAGCGGCTTGACACATTTCCCCTCCGACTACAAAACTATGCTGTCTAGTATGGGACATCTCCACCCTGGGAAAAAGATCTTGGCCGTCAATCCTCTCCTATAACTCTCAGAATTTTACACGTTTCTATCAGGCCAAGATTTAACAAACACTTCCATTAGTGCACCACTTCCTCAAGCCCAATGGAGAGTCCGCATGGATTTTTGTGCCCTGGTCACCATAGAATTAAATTCATTTTTGAATTGGGGTCAACCAAAACATCAGCCAAATACATTTGGTTACAACTGTAAGTGCTCTTGCAACATGTTCAGTACCAGAGTGATAGAATGTCCAATTACTTAGTTACTTGATGCATTGGAATTAACGATTCCTGCAGACACATGAAAAGTTGTTGACAGTGCAAAGAAGGATCTCGACCCGAAACATCACCTATTCCTTCTCTCCAGATATGCTGCCTGTCCCGATGAGTTACTCAAGCATTGTGTAGGAGCAGGGAGGTTCTACTACAGGTGAGACCACACCTGGAGTATTGCGTACAGTTTTGGTCTCCTAATCTGAGGAAAGACATTCTAGCCATAGAGGGAGTACAGAGAAGGTTCACCAGACTGATTCCTGGGATGTCAGGACTTTCATATGAAGAAAGACTGGATAGACTCGGCTTGTACTCGCTAGAATTTAGAAGATTGAGGGGGGATCTTATAGAAACTTACAAAATTCTTAAGGGGTTGGACAGGCTAGATGCAGGAAGATTGTTCCCGATGTTGGGGAAGTCCAGAACAAGGGGTCACAGTTTAAGGATAAGGGGGAAATCTTTTAGGACCGAGATGAGAAAGACATTTTTCACACAGAAAGTGGTGAATCTGTGGAATTCTCTGCCACAGAAGGCAGTTGAGGCCTGTTCATGGGCTATATTTAAGAGGGAGTTAGATATGGCCCTTGTGGCTAAAGGTATCGGGGGTATGGAGAGAAGGCAGGTACAGGATACTGAGTTGGATGATCAGCCACAATCATATTGAATGGCAGTGCAGGCTCGAAGGGCCGAATGGCCTACTCCTGCACCTATTTTCTATGTTTCTATGTGTCTATCTTTGATGACGTGATAAATTGGATACCCGAACAGATTGAAAACATGCATGCACGAGTCTGGCCAAAATATAAATAGAAGCTTTTCATTTTTCACAAACATTTTACGCAACATTTGCGCACAATAAATTTTACAGCTTTGAGTAATGATGCAAGGACAAACGGTTGATGAACATTTAAAAACAAAATCTGTGTTGGATGTACTTAAAACTATTAAAAACAAATGCAATTTCCCCGTGGACTCTTGTCCTGATAATTCAGACATGCCTTGTGCCTCGCCTCAGTGCTTTTAGTTCCCATTTCCATTCCATCCCTCCTACTCCACCTTACCAGTTATAACCCAGGAGGCAGAGTACTTGTGTTTCCAACGGTGTTAATCTTCCAGGTGAACACCGACTTGCCCATACAAGACAGCAGATAACATCTAGATCGCAGAGGCAGAGTGACTGCAGGCATGCAGCTGGTTTGATTATTAAGGAGTGCACCTCTCAGTCACGCTCAGCAGGAACTGTGCGAGTTTTCATTGGACACAGTCATCTACAACTCCTGCACCAGAGGCACACACACTGCAGTGCAGCGTTTCAACTTTCACTATTTTTGACACAGAACCACCACAGACCCCAATAAAGTAAAGCAGATTTCAAACTGGAAGGAAGTAACTTTTCATTGCATGCTGTCAATACTTTAAAAATACATTTTGCTACAGCACAGCCAGGCACAATGAGAACATACTTGTCCACGCAGACTGCTATGTTGTATACACTTCGAGACCTCAGTGGAAGAAGGCGATGGACAGACAACAAGCCACTTGACCAGTGGCTAATTCTTCTTGATGCGGTGGCCATTGGTATCTGCAGTCCAAAGGGATGTTGCACTGTCTACGATCACTATCTTTCAGAGAAAACATTAACACTTGCCCTACATGCAGTGGAAATAGTTGCAACAGTATCATTTTAAAAAAACAGGCTATTTCCCTAATGCCCGACTGATATTTATCCCTCATTGCAAAAGGCATGGAGACACCCACCAATGTGGTAATTGAAGGAATGGCCTCCCTGCAGTCTGTCACAGGGAAAAATCATCTGAGCTGCGTTTCACAGTGAAGAGCGACTCCCCAAAATGCTGCATGGGTGTTGTACAGTCGACTATCAAGGCACAATGACTCTGTCATCAATGGGGAGGAACTGTGGGGCACCCTTCTCAAGATTGGCTACCCACAGAAAACGGGCTACATGTACAATCCATGGTTTTAGCCAATGGACCCCAGAGCATTTTCAATCTTATTGCAGAGTGAGGTCAAGCAAGCCAATGTCATCGGCCAACACTTATCTCAATCTTTCTCATCACAATGCTCCACCTCACATCCAACACGCTTCCTGCTGGAGTGGACCTAATATACAGGACGCAGGGAAGCTCTTCAACCTTGTCATGTCAACTCCAGACCAAAGTTCTCTCCAACTTCACTCAATGAGCTGCAATATGTATTTGCAACTACAGAGGACAATCTTCCATCATCAAATCATTGAATGAAGTGTGTGAAGAAATGGGCTTTATGCCACCAAGTAATCTTCTCACATTCTTCAACACTATCTTTGACTATAAAGGTCCATTGTGAGTCCCAGAAAAAATACCAGATCATCAATGTCTGTCTTTGCCGTTAAAGAAACACACCATCCCATTCAGTGCTTCAATGCAGCCTTAAAGGGCTTTCTCATTGTGCGACCTGAAGCAAGACCTAACAAGATTTAACATCGTGGGAACCTTCTGCGATAGCAGTACGGCATTCGTGGACCACCGAGGACCTCCGTGGCGCTAACGGCAGGTAGTCGTGTGACTTGGTAAGGTCGGGAGAAAATTCAAACATTTTTGAATTTCTCCAAGAGTGTCTTGAGCAGCGTTGCAACATTGTATGGACGCAGATGCCAGTGCGATATCCGTGCGATATCCGTAATGACACTTGCGAATACCGTGGGAACTCCTGCGAACGGTAAACCCGGAAGCTTGACAGAAGGGACATAAGGTGAGTAAAAGAGGTGGTCTCAATATCGCCAATGGACCATGTGTCCATCGAGGACGTCCCACCTAATTGTCATTGTTTGAGAATCTTTTTCACAGTAAGACTTGCAGAGATGCCTCTCAGAAAATCGCAAAGAAAGGGGTCAAAGAAAGTCGGAAAGCTTTTAGCCATGCAGGTAAATGAGGAGGAAACTCAGCAAGAGAGACAGGTGGAGAGGCAAGAGGAGATGCCAGAGATACCACTGCCTGTGGGCTCCTTGGAGCAGGGAGAGGGTGATCAGGGTGTATTTGAGATTGCCTCCCCAGTAGCTGTTGCCTCCACAATATTCTCAGCAGACGAGAACATAAAGGTTAGATGGCAGAAGGTAAAGCCATATAACTTCAACAGGGAACAAGAGGGTGAACTGGTGGAGTGGTACCAATTCAATGAGATTCTCTATGACAAATCCAGAGAGGATTATAGAAATAGGGAGAGAAAGCGCAACCTGCTGGAGACGAAGGCTGCTGAGTATCCCCGGTGCTCATGTGAGTAACTATAACAATATATTAGTTTATGTACAGGAGAACAATTTAATGTTATCCATGATTTTAAAACATACAATGCTACAGATGTAAAAGTGCTGTTTTTGCAGTCACCTTTAATTTATCTTATAAGTCTGTCTGTTCCCTGCAGCTGCAATGTAAAAGTAGTGGCAGACAGCTTTTACACCCTCTTCGTTTGAAGTGGGAATCATGTCTCTTTTAGAGCCATAAAATAAATTATGCGAATTCTACGAACGGAGGATATTTATATAGCGTGTGAAAAAAAAGTGACATCATTTGTGCCACGTGACTAACTACACTACAGTCCACGATGTTCATTCACGATTAACCGGAAAGATCGGGAGACGGACAAGTCAGTCGCACAAATGACAGAATTGCCGAGTACCGTGGGAACTCTTTATCGTGGGAACACTTTATCGTGCGGAACTCGTGCTGGACCACGACCACTTCACTCGGGTGACATCTTGCTTCAGGTCGCACCGTGAGAACTCGCCATTAGGCTGCCTGATGTAGTGTGTGAAGATCAGTAACCAAACCTAGGCTAAATTAACCCCCTCCATCTCAGACTTTATTCAGGGAGCACCTCAAAGATAAAAGCTAATATGACCAAAGACTAATTACACTCAGTTAGTCCCAATCACTAGGCTGTGCTGTTAGCAAGACCAATAACTATACCCAAAATAATCTATTTCAAGTGTCACAGAGAGAGCTTACTGGGACAACAGAGGAAATAATTCAAGTGTGGTCAACCTCCTTGGAGCAAAAAACCCCCCCAACTATATTCCACTAGCTCCTGGGAATCCGTGACACACAATGAAGGAGTATTTGGAAAGACACTTAGATTTGTTGTTGACGCCACATGAATTTCGGCATAATGATACATCAACTCAAAGCCTACCATGTTAGTGGAAGGTTATCGTGTACAGTATTGACAGCACGTGTCCTATATTACAACAGCCACCAAACTTCAAAAATACTTCAGACTGGAAGGAATTCTGGAATCACCCACCACCAACTCCCCATCTACCCTCCCCTTGCCCCCTCAAACTGCTCAAGTGATGGAAAAAGATATGGAAATTCGAGTAATTCTGCTTTACATTTCAATCAATTGGTGCGCTTACAATTCTCAGTGCCGAAATTGTGACGATGAGGAAAGTGTGATGAGGGATGCATGAGACAGATAGGATTATTTATTCTGTTTAGTTTAATGTCACATCTACCGATGTTCAGTGAAAAGCCAAACTAAACTAAACTCTGCGAATGCCAACCAGCGGAAAATGTCTGAACTGTGGATAGTAGTGGGTAGAATAGTGAAGGGCAGATGGATGCAATGAAAGGCAAGGTGGGATGGGAACTAATCACAGATCTGAGGCATACCTCTCAGTGAGTTGAGGATTATGCTGTTCCAAGGAAGACGGAGACACGCATTCTTGTAGCAACAATTCTGAGAAGGAAGCCTCTTGAAAGACCAAAGCAAATGCTTCCGATAGGTCCCTAGAAATACAAACGAAAGGATATTCTTAATAATTGTATGTCAATAAATACAACTGACTTATCGTAATTATGATGATGCTGTAACCACAATATTTGTAAGTGTAGCATCAGCAATAGAAAGGTAGATGTATTTAATAGATTACACTTCACAAAGATTCATTGACATGCAATAGATAATAACCTTAGTCAATACAGCATTGATACACGTCCTTCGACCCAACTCGACCATACTGACGAAGATGCCCATCTCAGCACATTACATTTGTCCAGTTTTGACCGAATTCCCTCTAAACTTTTCCTATTCATGTACTTGTTCAAATGTTTTGAACATTGTTATTGTACCTGCCTTAACCATTTCCTCAGGCAGCTCGGTTCGTATACGAGTAAAACACAAAATGCTGAAGTCAGCGGGTCAGGCAGCACCTTCGGAGGGAATGAATAGGTGACATTTTGGATCTTCAGTCTGACCCGCTGTGTTACTCCAACACTTTGTGTTTTGCTCAATATCCAAATTTGTTTCTTCATTCAATACATTAATTGTGAGAACAAGTTGCCCTTCAAGTTCCTATTTAAATGCTTCCCCTCTCACCTTAACCCGTCAGAGGTGTAGTAGATGTTGACAAGACTAGTAACACTTCCTTAACTCAAAACAGGGTAATAACTTAACATTGTTAAATGTGGGGATCAGGAAGGGTGCATTTTTTGGTTAGAAATTCAGCAACATAATACAATCAATGCAAGGGATATGCTGGAATTACATGACAGATAAAGACATATGACAGGAAAGAAAGTTAGGGTAGGTTCTCTTGTGGATGTTTCTAAAATATGTGATAATGCAAGAAATGGGAGCCCTTACCTCGGTAGTCATGAAATGCTTTGAGAGGCTGGTGAAGAAACACATCTGCGCCTTCCTCCCTCGCAACATGGACCCGTTACAATTCGCATACCGTCCGAACAGATCCACGGACGATGCGGTCTCCCAGGTTTTGCACACCCCTCTCTCTCATCTTGACAGCCAGAAGGGGGGCTACGCGAGGATGCTGTTCATAGATTTCAGTTCAGCCTTCAGTTCATTTCAGTTCAGTTCAGTCCCCAACAGACTGGCTGAGAAGCTACTGGAATTAGGGCTGAACACCTCCCTGTGTGCCTGGGCCCTGGACTTTCTCACTGCCAGGCCCCAGGTAGTCAAGATGGGAGGGAATACATCGAAGTCCCTCACCCCGAGCACAGGATCGCCCCAGGGTTGCGTCCTCAGCCCCCTACTGTACTCCCTGTACACACATGACTGTGTGGCTAGGTTCAGCTCCAACTCAATAATCAAGTTTGCTGATGACACTGTGGTGGTGGGCCTGATCTCAGACAACGATGAGAAGGCCTACCGGGAGGAGGTGGCTGATCTGGCACTCTGGTGTCAGGACAACAGCCTCCTCTTGAACATCAAAAAAACTGAGGAGCTGATCGTGGACTTTAGGAGGGCACATCATCCGAGGACGTACACACCACTGAGGATAAATGGGGATCCTGTGGATAGGGTGAGCGGTTTTAAATACCTGGGAGTCCACATCTCTGAGGATATGACATGGGCATCACACGCCGCAGCACTCTTGAGTAAAGCAAGGCAGCGCCTTTAACACCTCAGGCAATTGAGGAAATGTGTCCGAGGATCCTCCAGTGCTTCTACACAGCGGCTGTGGAAAGCATCTTGTCCGGAAATATTACCAACTGGTTTGGGAATTGCTCTGCCCAGGACAAGGCGGCTCTGCAGAGAGTAGTGCGTTCGGCCGAACGCACTATGGGAACTTCACTCGCCCCCCTGCAGGAACTATACATCAGGAGGTGCAACTCCAGAGCCAATAAGATCATGGGAGACCCCTTCCACCCCTGCAACGGACTGTTCCAGCTGCTACGGTCAGGCAAACGCCTCCGTTGCCATGCTGTGAGAACGGAGAGGTTGAGAAGGAGTTTCTTCCCAGAGGCCATTAGGACTGTAAACTCCTATCTCACCAGGGACTAACTTTACTGAACCACTCTACTGCTTTTTTTTAAGTTGCTGTTTTTCTCCATTTTTCCTTCCGCCCACAATATTTAATATGTAAAAGAATATGTGATTCTGTTCCATTCTGTTTGTAGTTTGTTTGGTTGTTTGTTTGTCTTTTTGCACAAAGTTCATTTCACTGCACATCTCGTATGTGTATGTGACGAATAAACTTGACTTGACTTGTACCACAATTTCCTTAACATTAAATATCTAACAATCTCAATTTTGAATTTGCTTCAAATGTCCACACATGGAGGTAGACAATTCCAGGTATTATACCCCACTGCTTAATGAAATTCCTCCGTCATAGACAGGGAAGCTCCTTCAACCAGCACAGATGGCATAGACCAAATAGCTTACTCTTGCACCATAAATCTGATTTACGTCAGCAATTCCGCAATGCGCATGATTCATTAAAGAAAAGCAGAAATTGGTTTATCACCATACTTGAATAGGAAGGGTTTAATCTGGCATGTCTCGGCAGAGTCCATGCAGGCAGGAAGATATCATCTTTAAAGCTTGCAGCTGGAGAGTGGAAATTATTGGTATTACCTAAAAGAACAGAGCTGGTGAGAAACCAGTTAAAGAAATAGTTAACATATTTACAACTTTAAGAGGAGGTTTGAAATAGAGGGCAATGGCAAAAAGTAACATCCCATCTACAACATAGTGTAGGAAACTCCTGCTGTAAACATGGATGTTTGATTCAGTATTTCAATAGCTCTGTTATAGCATCGTACAGCACAGAAACTAGCCCTTCGGCCCAACTCGTCCATACCAACCAAGGGGCCCCATCTAAGCTGGTCCCAATTGCCTGCATTTGGCCCATTTCTCTTGGAACCTTTCCTATCCATGTACACGTTTGTGTCTTTTGAATGCCGTTATATGATCTGCCTCAACTACCTCCTCTGGCAGCTTGTTCCATATACCCACCACCCTCAGAGTGAAAAGGTTGTCACAGGTTCATATCTAATGTTGCTCCTCTCACCTCAAACATACAACTTCTTGTTTTTGAATCCCATACCCTGCATTCACCTTATATATTCCACTCATGATTTGATACACCTCGATAACATCACTCCTTAGCCTCCTGCACTTCAAAGTCCTAGCTGCTCAACCTCTCCCTATAGCTCAGCCCCTTAAGAACCGGCAACATTCTCGTAAATCTTCTCTGCACTCTTTCCACTGTAGAGCCAGCCTTCTTATAGCAGGGTGAAGAAAACAAGTTGTTGTACTCATTTATACTCATAAAGTATTTTACATTTTTTTTCTAATGAGACTGCAGTGGATACTTCTAGCCAACTATAAAAAGAATCTGGAATAAATGTTGATTTCTGTCACAAGGTGGTGACTATCATCTGCAAATTATATATGCAATACTTCAATCTGCATTATTTTAATCTGGTGCATATATCTAAAAATCAGGCATAAATGTACATCCATACTACCACTATATGGATAGTAAATCAGAAGAGAACACCAATGTTTGTTTTGTAGTGCAACATATTTTACAAGAGGGCAGAGTACCGGGGCTTCTGAAAGGACTCATCCATATCTCTGTGGAACTTCAAAAGTGCAACCTAGCAGCATCTTCCCTGGCACTCATTTCCACAAGGAAACATCCCGCAGAGTAGCGCAAATAGCCCAGCTCTCAGAGGCTGCACGCTACACCTGGCACAAGTACAGCAGCCCCAATGCAATCAGTGGAAGACACTGCTGCTTGTATTTGATTTGATTCAGCCAGTTTAATTGTAATTCATTGATTTTAAAGGAGGTGTATTATTAAAAGTTTCAGGTATGGGTGAAAGATGATCAAGGATATAAAAAATCTTGTAGCGGCGATTTGATAATCTCCCTCCTGCTTTCTTTTCTTGCTTATTTCTTTTCCTCACTTTCTCTCTTTTTATTCACACACACACTAGACTCTCCTCTATCCTTTACTATCTATTTCTTTCTTATTTCTCTCTTTAAAAAAAAAAAGGAGGAAGTTGTACAGAGAATGTATTATGTTAACATAATTTTGGGAACCTGTAAAAAAGGTACCACTGTATTGTACTTCTAATAAATAAAATATTTAAAAAAAAGGAGTTCTATATTTTTTTGTCAGTGCTTTAATTGAATAAGTTTTCAATTGTTCGCAGTGCATTTTCCCCATTTGTGAACCTTGTGAAGAGATGCAACAGAATGGACAGAGGTATCCTGTTAGCAGGAGTAGCCCATTCGGCCCTTTGAGCCAGCAACACCATTCAATAAGATCATGGCTGATCATCTAAAATCAGTACCCTGTTCCTGCTCTTCCAATATCCTTTGATTCCTTCAGACCCAAGAGCTAAATCTCGCTCTTGAAAACATCCAGTGAATTGGCCTCCACTGCCTTCTGTGGCAGAGAATTCCACAGATTCACAACTCTCTGGGTGAAGAAGTTTTTCCTCATCTCAGTTCTAAATGGCCTAACCCTTATTCATAAACTGTGACCCCTGGTTCTGGACTCCCCCAACATCAGAAACATGTTTCCTGCATCTAGCCTGTCCAATCATTTAAGAATATTATATGTTTCTATAACATAGCACTACACGCTACGGTCCCAGCTGTGGAGACACTGGTATCGTTGTAGGACATTGGTCATTCTTTTAATCTAGATTTTTAACTTGTGTATTGTGTTTTTAAAAAATATATAATTTATGATGCTTTTATAAGTGATATACTAAGATTTTATATGTTCTTGATATTTTTTAATATGCAATGCATTTTTTTAATGTAATGTTGCCCCTTGTCTGGAACTCGAGTCCGTTATAAAGTTTATTATCATTATTATTATTATAAGATCTCCTCTCATCCTTCTAAATTCCAGTGAATTCTAACACCACCACTGTGTCATTCAGTCTCTACCCAGTCACAGAATACGTTCTTTTTGTTCCCTTCCTTCCCCTTTTTTGTCACTAAAATATTGTTCGTGTTACACAATTATCCTGAAAGATGAACCATTGAGAATCAAAGACACTGCCTGACCTTCTGAGTAGTTCCAACATTCTGCTGTTAAAGTCAAATTTACAACGTGCAGCATTTATACTTCTACACAGTAAAAGTAGCCAAGGCTGCGTAATTGAACAAAATTTGATGCACTCAGTCACGTGGATATTTTAGGGCAGCTTGCCAGAAGCAGTTTTAATTTTTTTTTTTTTTTTTTAAAATGAGGGAACTCCAGCTCTTTGAATTCTAATTTCTGATGGTTAGATGTGGCTTTGGCTGAGTGAATGAATCCCAAATATAGAATAGGCTAGAATTTGAGAAGGACAGATATGGAGGGTTTTACTGCTAGAATGTTAGAGGGAGAAGAGAAAAGACCTTGGGGGATCTGAACATTATCACCTGAACTGTCTCATTGACCAGAAAGAAATGTAGTCAAGCAGAAATGAGGGAAGGTTGGGGTGGATTTACTGCCGAGTTTGGTCTGTCCTTTCCCATGATGGCAAATGACACACGTGTCACCTGCTTCATCTTCAACAGCAAACCAATCCACTGTGCATTTGCATATGTAACAATAAAGCACCACTGAACACAAGCAGGAGGGCTCAATCTTCAGTTTAGAGATACAGCATGGAGACAGCCCCTTTGGCCCACCGAGTCCACGCTGACCAGCGATCACCTTGTACACAAGCACTATCCTAGACACAAGTGACAATTTTTACCGAAACCAATTAACTTACAAACCTCTACATCTTTAGACTGTGGAAGGAGCCTCTAGAGAAAACAGACGCAATTACAGGTAGAACATAAAAACTCTGTGCAGAAAGCACCCACCATAGTGAGGATCAAACCCGAGTCTCTGGCAGCAACTCTACCGCTGCTCCACTGTGGCATTCTAAGTTGCTAAAGCAGAAACATCAATGTAGTCAATCTGTGGGTGACATGTTCCACAAGAACCTCCATATCAGAAAGGTGAAATCGCTGGGGAACATTTTCCAAACAAGGCCAACAGTTTGGACCACAAGTAATATCACCCTAATCTCCATCTTCCAACACATCTGAAGAACAAACTACACCAGCTCTTTAATCAACAAAGCTCCGAGAACCAATATAGCTACCTGTGGTACAATTGCAGCCATTTGGCCTATCAAATATATCATGGTTCTCAGAAATATTCCCCACCAGAGGAAATAATTTCACTGACAAATCCAGTGGTGTGACCTGTACTACAGTGGCAGATTAAACCAGCAATTTAACAGAAATCAAAACAAATAAATCACACAAATCAGATAATATTTCAACTGTGAGAATTCAGTCACACCCTAGCAATCACACCACTGACTACTCCCTTTAAGATATTTCAAAGGGCCAAAAAAGGTCCCACTAAGAGAGCGGAAGCCGAACTCTGGAAGAGTGGCAAAAAGATGCAGAAAAGTGATGGAACAGAACAAGGAAACCAAGGCGATTTGAAAGCGAGGATGTCACATAGAACAGCGACTTTCTCAAAGGTGGAAACGTTCACAGGGTTACAGTGGGGGAGGGCAGGGAGGCGGCGATGGGCTGCTCTGTGAAAAGTGTTCCCCTTTCCTGTCCCGTCTTAATTCCTGGAGGGGCAGAGCTGGGGGGGGGGGGAGAGGGGAGAGGGGAGAGAGAGAGAGGGAGAGAGGGAGAGAGAGAGGGAGAGAAAGGCAGTAAGCCGCAGTCAGCAGGTACATACAGGTCGTAAACAGGGCGGAGAAGCCGAAGGAGACAAACTGATCAACCGCCATAAATCATTAACCGGAAACTGCCCGAACAAAAAAAAAAGCAGAAACGCGAAAAGAAAACATACGATTGCTGGCAGTGACACTGTTTCAGGGAAAGAGCGTGCAATGGGATTCACTGGAAGACCATTGTTCCCTTGGTCTTCGGCACAGCGGGGACGCTAAGTGTGTTATTGAGTGTGTAGGTGGCTGCTTGTAATACATTGCACAATACCCTGCTACACAATACACGCAAATAGCACTCTCTCACACACACACACACACACACACACACAATATATATATATATATATATGCGTGCGCACACACGCAAATAAATGCATACATATACACACACACAATAAATATACACACACCAGCAACCCAGTAATGTTCTGAGCTGCATCACACAGCCTCCACCGAAAAGAAAAGCAGCTCTCCCAGGATAAATCCCACACCCACCCTGATTAAGGAGGTTAACCGCGCGTCCTTACACGTACCACACTCTCCCAAGCTCGATGCATAAAATATCCCTTTGCACTTCACCGGGTATGCCCTCCGTTAAGCGTGGTTAGCGGTGTGAGCAGACAGTTGCGGCGCACAGGCGAGCCTCATTTATATCTCCAAAGCTTGCACTGCTTCCTGCTTTTTCTCTCTTGTCAAGGTACTGTGCTGGGTGGGGATGGACTATCGATGAACTGCAGCCAATCAGCAATGGTAAACAGCCAGGAACAACCTGGGCCGATTCGGTTGCAGGGCTGATTCGCAAGCAAGCAGGCAGGCAGCGACCAACTTGTAAGAGGTTCCGAGGACACACTTCTTCTTAATACTCCGAGCAGAGGTTGAGAAGGAGTTTCTTCCCAGAGGCCATTCGGACTGTAAACTCCTATCTCACCAGGGACTAACTTTACTGAACCTTTTTCCTTCCGCCCACAATATTTAATATGTAAAAGAATATGTGATTCTGTTTGTTTGGTTGTTTGTTTGTTTGTCTTTTTGCACAAAGTCCGCGAGCATTGCCACTTTTCATTTCACTGCACATCTCGTATGTGTATGTGATGAATAAACTTGACTTGGACTTGGAGCAATGCTGGACTTGGACTTGGAGCAATGCTGGACTTGGCTTTCGTAATGATCCCTAATGTGAAAGCAAAGCATTTATTGTCATTTATCAGATTGCTGTTTGTGGGACCATGTTTTGCACAAAATTGTTGCAAGTTCAGGATGCTTTGAAAGTTGTTTATTGGCTGTAAAGCATTCTTCGACGTTGTGTAAAGTGTAACAGAAATGCACTTTTTCAAAAAAATAAAGTTGGGTCTCTCCAAAACGACCAGCCTCACGCTTTAAACTGCAGGCTTGGAACAGCGTGGAAACAGGTCCTTCGGTAATCACCTCTTAAACTAACACTATCCTGCACACATGGGACAATTTGTACAATTTAACCGAGGTCAATTAATCTACAAAACTGTACTTCTTTGGAATATGTGAGGAAACCGGAACACCCGGGAAAAAACCCCACGCGGTCACAGGGAAAACGTACAAACTCCGTACAGAGAGCGCCCTTAGTCAGGTTCGAACTCGAGCCTCTAGCGCTGTAAAGCAGCAGAGATCCTACACTGCTGTGCCGTAAAGGGTAGGGGGTGTGGTATTTATGATATTACTGTTCTGCAATGCATTCTTGGACTGGAAAAGGCGTGGAATATTTCCCTTATCACTTGAAAGGATGTGGTTTATTGCATAATATAAGACGAGAGAGAAAACACGGGTAAAGTAAACAGATTTCCACATCACTTTGTGTCCCTCATTGCATCTGTGTTTATTGTTTTCTCTGGAACACTAGAGGTTTAGGGAAGACCTGATAGAAATATATAACATGATGAGAGACATCAATAAGGTAGACAGTCAGAAACCTTTCCCCAGGATGGAAATATTGAATGAGAGGAGGCATAGCTGCTAAGTGAGAGAGGCAATTTTAAAGGAGACGTGCTGGGAATGTTTTTTACACTGGGTGGTGAGTGCCAGGAATTAACTGCATACATACATGATAGGGAATGGAGGGATATGGAATATGTGAAGGTAGCTAAGAGTTGGCTTAGTTTTTTAGTTTAGAGATATAGCGTGGAAGCAGGCCCTTCGGCTCACCGAGTCCACGCCGACCAGCGATCCCTGCACATTAACACTGCCCTACACACAATAGGGGCATTTTACATTTTTAAACCAAGAAAATTAACCTACAAACCTGTACGTCTTTGGAATGTGGGAGGAATTAGAAGCTCTCAGCGAAAACCCATGCAGGTCACAGGGAAAGCATACAAACTATGTACACACCGCACCCTCTAGGCGGGATCGAACCCGGGTCTCCAGCATTGTAAGCACTGTAAGGCAGTAACTCTACCACTGCACCACCGATGGTCTTGGCATCCTATTCAGCGCAAATATTGTGTACTGAAAGGCCTATTCCTGTGCTGTACTCTTCCATGTTCTATGTTTCATAGACATCAAGAAGGGCATTGGGCCCATCTCATCTATGATGATTCTCAGAGATGTTCATTCTATTCCACTTTCATCTCTCTTCCCCACCCAAGGAACTAATTTTGCTATGTCAAATCGTGCATTCGCCACATTTAAAATTCCCCTTATCCATGTTTCTACTGGGATGACTAAAGCTGAGTCTGTGCATCCGGCCTTCACAATTTAACCCTTTCATACCTGATATCCTTGTGCTGAGTTTGCACTACACATACACTGAAGGATAATACATCCTTCACAAGGTGCAGAATGCAGAACCAGACTAAGAACTCCAAACAGTATGTGAACAGAACGTTGGACAACCTCAGCAAAACTTTTCTGAAAAGTTGCCCAAAATCTGAAATAAAAAATGCAAATGCTGGGAATATTCAGCAGTCCGGGTAGCATCAGTGGAGAAAGAAACAGAGTTAATGCTTTGGGTTGAAAACACTTTATCAGAAATGTTCAATCACTGATTCAATAGTGCTTTATTTTACACATATGCACCTGCACAGTGAATAACTTTTGCAAATATTACACATTTCGCATCATTATTCAAAGTCCAAAATCCAGTCGGTCCACACACTTGATGTACTGGAGCAGTTCCTGCAAACTGACGTCCCTCTTCTCCTCGTCGGGCCATCTTTGGGTCCTGGAGTCAGTGGTGGACTGGCCAGGGTGTCAGCTTGCACGATGGCAAGTGTGCCCCTGATGAAGTGGGCCCCCTATATCAAGTAGGCCAATGATGAAGTGGGCCCCGTATATCAAGTGGGCCAATGATGAAATGGGCCCCCTTTGTCTCCCGGCAACCAATATTTTTAGACCCAGTCCGCCACTGCCCGGAGTCGTCTCCTGCCGCCGACCATGTTAGCGCTGAATGCATTATCGGTTTATCCTCCATATTTTACCTTATTATCACCTCCCCACCCCTCCACTTTTACTAAACCGGAAGTCAGCATGTCCGACATCATTTCTAGATAAAACAGATATGTTTTGCAAACAGCGATGGGGAAACCACAGCCACTGTCGTCACTTCCCATCACAACTCCATTTCCAAGCTGCAAACACTATGCTTCACCAACTCCTCCAATTGCAGTGAGGTCAAGTACCAGGAGACATAGAATGAGTCTTATTGAAAGGAAACATTTTGGGGATTGTGAGGTTGAGGTCTGGAACGCACATCTGGGGACAGATTCAGTTGCGGTGTTCAAAAGGGACCTGGTTAAGTATCTGAAAGATAAATAATTTACGCAGTTTTGGTAGAGTGGGACTAATTTCATGGAATCTACATAGCGCCAGTACAGAACTGATGGGGTACATAGCGTTCTGTGCAGTAATCATTCTGACATTTATCCTGATAACAGTCTAAAACTGACCTGGACCATTCACAACTTTGGTGCCACATATGACTGAGGCAGGTTTCTGGTAGCATTTCCATTTCATCATCTTTTGATCTTATAGAGGTGTATATCACGTGAGGGCGACCCGGCTCGGGGCTGGAACGGTGCTTCGGTGGCTGAGACGGCGTTCTGGCGGCGGCGGCCTGAGTCCGGGGTTCGGCCGCGGGCCAGTGGACAACATCGTCAACAGCTGCGTCCGCTGGACTGGAGGGCGGCAGCTTCGACCACCCCCGGGCCGCGGAGCTTGAACCGGCCCGTTCGCGGAGCTCGGTGACTCGATAGACTGACTTACCATCGCCCGGTGGGGTATCGCTTCAGCGCAGAGGGAGAAGAGGAGGGATGATACAGTAACCCTAACATTTTTTGCCTCCATCACAGTGAGGAGGTGCTTGGTGGACTCACTGTGGTGGATGTTAATTTGTGTTTACTGTCTCTTCTGTTGTTTATTATTGTATGTATGGCTGCAGGTAACAACATTTCATTCAGGCCGTAAGGTCTGAATGACAAATAAAGGATCTAATTCTAATTCTAAAATAAAATCATGAGAGGAATAGATTGGGTAGATGCACAGAGTCTCTTGCCCAGAGTAGGTGAATCGAGGACTAGAGGACATAGATTTAAGTGGGTGGTGGTGAAGGCAGATATATGCGCACAAACACGCAAACAAGAATGTTCCCAGGAATGAGTAGGTTAACCTACGATGAGTGTTTGTCGGCGCTGGGCCTGTACTTGCTGGAGTTTAGAAGAGACCTCATTGAAGCATGCAAAATAATGAAAGGCTTGGATAGAGTGGATGTGGAGAGGATGTTTCCACTAGTGGGTGAGTCTAGGACTAGAGGTTATAGCCTTAGAATTAAAGGACGTTCTTTTAGGAAGGAGATGAGGAGAAATTTCTTTAGTCAGGATATTTTTAAGGCAGAGATAGATTTTTTTTTTGGATTAGTACAGAGGTATGGGGTGAAGGCAGGAGAATGGGGTTAGGAGGGAAAGATAGTTCAACCATGATTGAATGGCGGAGTAGGCTTGATGGGCCCAATGGCCTAATTCTACTCCTATCACTTATGAATATTTTTGCTACATTAATGCTACTATACAAAGGGAAGTTGTTGGTATGGTTGCAGTCGCAATTATGTTTGTGTATCCAAAACTAAAGTAGCTTAATTTGTCAGTAAACTAGTTATTTGAAAAAGGTGTTCAAGAAGGAACTGCAGATGCTGGAAAATCGAAGGTACACAAAAATGCTGGAGAAACTCAGCGGGTGCAGCAGCATCTATGGAGCGAAAGAAATGGGTAAAGTTTCGGGCCGAAACCCTTCTTCAGACTATTTCAGTACTTTTTGAAAAAGGTACCAGTTTAAAATATACACCAGCTAACTTGAAGTTGCTGGTGTATTGTCCGGAGATGCACAGACTTTTCCCGTTTAAGTGGAAGGCAAATCTCTGCCTTGGGTTCCTGTTTCTCTTTTCCACTACTTCTCACCCAGTCAACATACTTTTCTCTTCATTTACCCCTCACATATTTAGCTCTCCCTTAAATACATCCCTGGAACACAGCATTGCCCCCTCTTCAGTGGCTCAACGAGTCGAGAGTCACAAATCTAGGGCCAATGATTTATGGTGAAATAGGTCAGAACAACGCACCATCGAGTGTTTGAAATTCACTATTTCACTGGCGTCAGTGAAGCATACCCTTGCGTTGTGACAGGAGTATTTAATTGTTGCTTTATCATCATGAATGCGATTCGGCAGATTTCCAGTATGACAAGCATGTAAAGCATTCTCTTTGAGACTGACAAAGGAGATTTAATTACCAGTTTTAGAAATTATGCATTAGGTCTTAGACCTGGATTAAGTTCATCCTGGGTTTGTCATTTTAAAGTTGAATTTGTCCATGCAGTATTGTTTTAAAAAGCATAGTTTTATTGTGCTTGGCTTCCAACTAGAGAGAACCAATTTCCAATAAGGTTAGTTGCTTTCCCACAATGAAATAATCTTTAAAATGAGACATGGTTGTTTGAAGATGTGGGTCTTCCTTGGACATCAATTGTTGTCCTAGTGGTCACTAGTAAAACTGTCTTCAAACCTTTTGGGATCCCTCAAAATCTAAGTGCCATGAAAGACATTCAAGAGGAAAGACATTCTTGCCATAGACGAAAGACTGGATAGACTCGGCTTGTACTCGCTAGAATTTAGAAGATTGAGGGGGGATCTTATAGAAACGTACAAAATTCTTAAGGGGTTGGACAGGCTAGATGCAGGAAGATTGTTCCCGATGTTGGGGAAGTCCAGAACAAGGGGTCACAGCTTAAGGATAAGGGGGAAATCTTTTAGGACCGAGATGAGAAAAACATTTTTCACACAGAGAGTGGTGAATCTCTGGAATTCTCTGCCACTGAAGGTAGTTGAGGCCAGTTCATTGGCTATATTTAAGAGGGAGTTAGATGTGGCCCTTGTGGCTAAAGGGATCAGGGGGTATGGAGAGAAGGCAGGTACAGGATACTGAGTTGGATGATCAGCCATGATCATATTGAATGGCGGTGCAGGCTCGAAGGGCCGAATGGCCTACTCCTGCACCTATTTTCTATGTTTCTATGTTTCTATGAAGAGAATACCATTAGATGCTTGTGTTATCTGAACTAGAATATAGTCTCACCACCTATATTTGAAGGTCAAGCCGGTATCTTTGTATTTTTTGTACTATGTGCAACAAAACATATATTGATTGGAGGGTTACTGGTTCCTGATCAGCCATGATCATATTGAATGGCGGTGCAGGCTCGAAGGGCCGAATGGCCTACTCCTGCACCTATTTTCTATGTTTCTATGTTTCTATGGTTGCAATTTCTATCTTTGCATGATATTTCTCATTTATAATGTAACTTTGTAAATACAGATTATAGCTCAGAAGCATCTGAAAATACAACATCATGTGAACAATGTAAGCCATTGCTAATATATGGTGAGAAAATGATTCTCTGTGTGTTCACATTAACTTGAGTTACAGAACTATTTGTATTAGTTCACTTTCAGCTTTGCAAATGGACCAGAGCTTACTGGTCCTCAATTTCCATTAAGTTAAATTGTATTTAGATATCAATGGCTCATAAAGGAACTGGAGAAAATTTGACATTAACATTGTGTGAAGAAAGGTCCTTGCCCGAAACATCACCTATCCATTCCCTCCACTGATGCTGCCTTGCCCATTGTGTTACTCCACCACTGTTGTTGCTCAAGTTTCCAGTCTGCAGTTCATTGTATTCCCTCTTGACAACATTAATGTTGTTAGTGAAGATTAATTAAAACCTCTGAACCAAGGGATATAAATAATTACACAAATGGAGTCACATTCTAACAGAGTTGAATTGTTGTTAGATATTTTGAAAATTTGAACATTTGTTAATACTTAACATATTTTTCCATTTGTCTCCCACCTGTTTCTTCCGACAGTCCACATTTTTCTTTCCTTCCCTTATTTTTCTTTCTGTACCAGATTTATTTTATTGATTTAATACTTGTGTTCTTGTTTATTTCTCAATTGTTTACTCTCACTGGTTGAGAAAACAGATTGTTGAAATACCATCTTGGCTTGTTCTTCCAGCAACTTGGGAAAAAGATTCCAAAACCTAAATGTGATGGACAAATCTAATTAAAGGTGCTCCGTATCTCTTTTCCAAAATCTGGCCCACTGGATCTTTGTGTGTTTTTTCTCTGCTATGTCTTTGATTCATACAATTATTATGGCACAGGAGGCCATTCTGTTAATTGAGTCTAAGACGGACACTATCTGTGCAATCTCCAACCCCCTGGTCTTTCCCTGTAACCTGAGAGAGCTTCAGAGTATTATACTCAGGAGTTAGCGAACAGAATCTGCATGCATTCCTCGCAAGGGAAAACATGCAACAAAAACTTGCCTATATGTAGCATCTTTAATGCTATACAACACACTGAAAGACAGTCTTAAGACAGTGGAATTGGTTGCAGACTTTAGGAGAGCTTCCCCTCCCCTCATCCCACTCACCATCAACAACACCGCAGTCACATCTGTGGAGTCTTTTAAGTTCCTGGGAACCATCATCTCCAAGGACCTTAAGTGGGGGGCCACCATCGACTCCACAGTCAAAAAGACACAACAGAAGATGTACTTCCTGCGGCAGCTGAGGAAGCACAATCTGCCACAGGCAATGATGGTCCAATTCTACACGGCTATCGTAGAGTCTGTTCTCCCCTTCTCCATCATGGTCTGGTTTGGCTCAGCCACCAAGCACGACATCCGGAGGCTGCAGCGAATCGTCCCATCAGCAGAGAAGATTATTGGCTGCAACCTTCCCTCCATTGATGAACTGTACACTGCAAGGGCCAGGAAGCGAGCTGGCAAGATCATCTCTGACCCCTCTCACCCTGGCCACAAACTCTTTGAATCACATCCCTCTGGAAGGCGACTCCGGACTGTCAAAGCTGCCACTGCCAGACATAAAAAACAATTTTTATCCACGAGTAGTTGCTCTACTCAACAGCCAAAAACCTGTAGCCTCCCTTTAATCTGGTATTTTGCTGGTTCACATGCTTGATGAATGGTGTTTTATCATTAATGTTTTATTATTATTAATGTTTAGTGTTTTCGGAGTCATTCGTAACTGTCACTGTATGTCATGTTGTTATTTGTGGGCGGAGCACCAAGGCAAATTCCTTGTATGTGAACACTTGGCCAATAAACTCACTTACTTACTTACACTGAAACATGCCGTGCTCTTTATTAAACACAATTTGACGCTGAAGCTCAAATGGTTTTTCAGTCAATAACTTGCTTTTGGAGAAATCCTGATTCCAACCTTGGCCTCACCCCTCATCAATATTCCCTTTCTCCTGCCCAAATGTTATCTGCAAATTAAAATAAATTGATTTCTCTTTCTCTTAGTTTTAACCTGAAATGCCAACTCAGGTTTCCTCTTCTCAGTTCTGCCTGTCTTGCCCAGGATTCAAAGCATTTTCTGTTTGTGTTTGAGATGCACAATCTGCACAGAGCTCCGAGCTGTGCGCTTACAGGGAAGAACCTCGGTTTTCTGCAAGCATTCCCTTGACTTCTGTCCCAGAGCTGAAGTGGAGGTGAACAGAAGCTCAGAAGGAAAGATTAACAAAGCTCACGGGATGCTTGGCTTTGTAAACACGGGCACTGATTGCCAAAACAAGGAGGTGAAGCTATATTCTAGTAAATCTCCTGGGTGAACCTCAGCTGGAGTTCTGGGAACTGTACCCCATGGTCGCCTGCGGGAAGATCGGTGAGGGACTGTGGAAGGATCAGAGAGGTTTTGTTCATTCTCATTACAGACAAGACCAAATGCATGCAAAATGTTAAGGTGTTTAGAATAAGCAACAAGCCCAAACCTGCTTCTGCTGAAAAGTGAGCTGTAACCAAAGGGCACAGCTCTAAAAAAAATAGTTACAGAAACCTAGTTAAATGAGGAGAAATTCCCTCCCACTGTGTTGTTGGGACTTGCAACACATACCTAGAAAGGGTAGTGGAACTTTCAAAAGGAGACTAAGATCGGGCTCATATATTCAATCAGAAGAAGGGTCTCGACCTGAAATGTCACCCATTCATTTTCACCACAGATGCTGCCTCACCCTCTGAGTTACTCCAGCATTTAGTGTCCACCTTCAATTTAAACCAGCATCGGCAGTTCTTTCTTACTCATATATTCAAATCTATGTTTTAATGACAAAATGATGCATGATGTGTAAGCCCATGTGTTGGTTGTTGTTGAATGTTATTGAAGGAGTTAGCACATGTCCTGAAGCTCATAGAGTTTGTTTGAAACAATGCTCATGAGCTGTATAATAATGGGACAAGGACCTCCTCTAGATGCCTCAGAACTGGCAACAAACATAGCCCAGGAGGAAAAATAACGCCAGTTTGGTTTAGAGAAATAACGGAATTAGTTGAAAACAAAACTGCCAAGACCTCAGAACTGTTCAGTTACACTGAGTGTAAGAATCAGGATCATAGAGACATACAGCATAGAAACAGGCCCTTCATCCCACACAATCATGCCGACTCTTTGCCTGTATACACTAGTCCCATTTGTCTGTATTAAGGGCCTGTCCCACTTAGGCGACTTTTTAGGCGAGTGCAGGAGACTCTGTGCTCGCCTCATGGTCGCCACATGTTCGCTGGTGATCTCTGGTGAGTCTCCTTCATGGTTGCGAGGAGTTCCCGCATTCTGGGAACTAGTCGCAGCCTCAGTGTGGTCGCCGCAAATGTTTCAACATGTTGAAAATTTTTCTGCGACCAAAGATTTGTCGCCACGGAGAAAATCGATAATCCTGTAGCCGTTGGTGCAGTGGTAGTGGGGTCACAAGAGATACACAATATGCTATGCAGTTATGGGTAGTCGAGGTAGTCGTAGGTAGTTTTAATTAATCACCTTTACTGACCGAACATTTTCATTGGCTCATTGGGAAAAAAAAACGTGAGCATGAGTTTTCAGAACCAAGGAAAACCGACCGGTAATGTTGAATGCCCGCCGAACTTCACAGCTGTGTATCTCTGGCTTCTTAAAAGTGTCTCCACTCCTTCTCCCCCCTTCTCCCCCCCCCCCCCTTCTCCCCCCCCCCCTCCTTCTCCCCCCCCCCTCCTTCTCCCCCTTCTCCTCTCCCCCCCCTCTTTTAAAGGACTTACCATACATTGTGCTAGCCATCTTAACCTTCCTGTTCATCACGGTGTGTGCCTGTATCTGCTTGGCTTTGCACTGTGTGAATTTCAGACAGCGCTCCCCCCGCTTGCCCTGGCCCCCGCCTTTGCAATGTGTTTGTGTGTGTGTGTGTGTGTGTTCCACTCTGACAGTCGCCGTTCCAGATCCCGGTTTTTCAGGCGACTGCCGCGAACTTCGCCTAAAAATCACCTAAGTGGGACAAGCCCTTGAGGACTATTGAGCCATGTCCAAGTGTGTGTCTAAACGCCTCTTGACTATAGCAATTGTATCTGATTTCAACCACACAATGTGTAAATAACTTACCTCTTAGATCCTTGCCTTTCCCCTTAAACCAATAAATGGGAAATGTTGCAGCTGGAGAAGATAAAACAGTTGGGAAATAAGAGTGAACATGGAAACGATTGGCCAGGGATAGAACAGAGGCAATTAAAACATTGACAGGAGAGAGAGAGGAACCCCACAACTGCAAAATTAAACACTGGAGACGATTGTGCGTGGCAGGGAACATAGAAACATAGAAACATAGAAACAGAGAAAATAAGTGCAGGAGGGGGCCATTCAGCCCTTCGAGCCAGCACCGCCATTCATTGTGATCATGGCTGATCGTACCCTATCAATAACCCATGCCTGCCATCTCCCATATCCCTTGACTCCACTAGCTGGATCCACTCCCCTAGAGCTCTATCTAACTCTCTCTTGAATCCATCCAGTGACTTGGCCTCCACTGCCCTCTTTGGCAGGGAATTCCATAAATTTACAACTCTCTTGAGGAGCTTCGAGTTCAATCACACTACTGTTTTAGAAGATCCCGACCCGAAATGTCGCCAATCCATGTTCTCCAAAGGTGCTGCCTGATCCACTAAATTTCTCCAGCACTTTGTACCTTTTTTTGTAAGTCAGCATCTGCAGTCCCGCATGTCTACACACCATTACTAAGGCAGGAAACAGGGTTATACCACAGCTGAGGCACTGACAGGATATGTAGGCAGTTTAGCATTAAGTGTACGGATGAATGTGTTTTTCAGAGAGTATGTCTGTGGGGATGATAATATCTTTTTCTAAAATAATTTATTAGATGTTACTGCTTGTGCTGAGAATGTGCCAAAGCGGAGTTAGAACCTTTTAACCCCCAAAAATATACTTTATTCATAAAATAGGCAATAAGTCAAGTGGGAACTGAATTATCTTAATTGCGTATGAAGCAAAGTCACTGCAGTTTTATCCTCACACATTGCATCAAATCAATGTCAAGGGGTGTCAGGATCCTTGACTGTGGTCCTTCCCCACAGTCCTTGCCATTGCCCTACCATGTTTCAGTACGTCCGTTGGCACGTACTCCTACACTTCACTATGTGTCAGTCAACAATATTCGCTTGTGGCCATCTCGCTACACTGGAAGACCAAGAGGTTCCAGGCAGACCAATGTGCATTATCACCAAGTTCATGATCTTCCAGCATCACTCAATATTTAAGATAGACCACTAAAATGTTGGAGTAACTCAGTGGGTCAGGCAGCATCTCTGGAGAAAATGGATAGGTGACATTTTGGGTATGTACCCTTCTTAAGATTCATTGTAGGAGGGAGGGTTTGGAAATGGATGCAAAGAAAAATACAGGACAAATTATGCCCGGCAACAGATGACCTCGGGCAAAGAGATTCCCTGAAAGTCTGTGTGTTGGTTAAAAACAGGTGTGAGCCCAAGAGGGATACATAGTTGTGAACTGTAGAACTAGTTAACTGACTTTTAGTGGAGGAAATATGTGTGTGTGTGTGTGGGGGGGGGGGGGGGGGGGGGGGGGGGGGGGGGATTGGGGGGAGTGGGGGAGGGGGTGTTTGTAGAAGTTACCTAACATTAAAGAATTCAACATTCATATCACTGGGTTGTAAGCTACCCAAGCAAAATATGAGGTATTGTTCCTCCAATCGGCATGCAGCCTCACTCTGGCAATGGAGGAGGCCCATGACGGAAAGGGCAGTTTGGGAATGGGAAGGCAAGTTAAAGTAGTTAATAAATTGGAGATCCAGTAGGCCTTGGCAGACCAAGCGCAAGTGTTCAGGGAAACTGTCATCGAGTTTACGCTTGGTCTTGCTGATGTACAGAGAGAGGCTGTATGCAAATTCAGGCAACATTCTGATAAACCTCCTCTGCATCTTTTCCAAATCCTCAACGTCGTTCCTGTAATGCGACGATTAGAACTGCACACATTACTCCAAATGCGGCCTAACCAAGTCATAAAGCTGCATGACTTCCTGACTCTCATACACTGAACGCTTCTTCCTGATAGATTCAGCAAAAGTCTCACTGCGAGATACAAGCATGACAGAGGAGCGAAAGCAGTGTTCCCTGACAACAGATCTGATTGGGAAGTTTTTAATTTCCCACTGGTTAATTCGGACTGTATTGCTAATATTGGTGGATTTCCTCCACAAAGCTCATTTTGGAGACCATATCCATCATGTAGGCAGTTGATAATTTGTCAAAATTCTTTTTCTGGTGTCCAACTTGAGCCCGATGGGACTGAACTGGTAGCTTTGGGTCATTTTACATCAGGTGTATGTCCTGATAGCACATTCAGTGTAGGTCTGGTCAGGCTGAGCAGTGGCAGCCCAGCTCAGTGCTTTATCCAGGTCAGCTTGATTACCTGCAGATTGGGTTTGGATGAGCTGAGGTTGCGTTTGAGTTGGGTTTGTATCATCTGTGTTTGGATTTGGTTCAGTTTGGATTGGTTTTGACGGGTTTAGCTCCAATTAGGCCAGATTTAAATTAGTCAAGTTCATGCTGGGTTCGAGTTGGCTGTGGTTAGGGTGGGTCAGGCTAAGGTTACTCTTAAATATAGCCAATGAACTGGCCTCGACTACCCTCTGTGGCAGAGAGTTCCAGAGATTCACCACTCTCTGTGTGAAAAAAGTTCTTCTCATCTCGGTTTTAAAGGATTTCCCCCTTATCCTTAAGCTGTGACCCCTTGTCCTGGACTTCCCCAACATCGGGAGCAATCTTCCTGCATCTAGCCTGTCCAACCCCTTAAGAATTTTGTAAGTTTCTATAAGATCCCCTCTCAATCTCCTAAATTCTAGAGAGTACAAACCAAGTCTATCCAGTCTTTCTTCATAAGACAGCCCTGACATCCCAGGAATCAGTCTGGTGAACCTTCTCTGCACTCCCTCGATGGCAATAATGTCCTTCCTCAGATTTGGAGACCAAAACTGTATGCAATACTCCAGGTGTGGTCTCACCAAGACCCTGTACAACTGCAGTAGAACCTCCCTGCTCCTATACTCAAATCCTTTTGCTATGAATGCTAACATACTATTCGCTTTCTTCACTGCCTGCTGCACCTGCATGCCTACTTTCAATGACTGGTGTACCATGACACCCAGGTCTCGCTGCATCTCCCCTTTTCCTAGTCGGCCACCATTTAGATAATAGTCTGCTTTCCTGTTTTTGCCACCAAAATGGATAACCTCACATTTATCCACATTATACTGCATCTGCCAAACTTGGCCAAGCTTGGGTCTGATTTCAATCTGCCACGATCGAATTGTATGGAATTCGAATTGAATATGGTTGAGATTTATATAACCTTCGTTTGGATCAGGTTTTAAATTCATCCCTGAGAAAACCTCTATACAGAGCACAATAACAAAGGAACACACAATATACGAGCAGGAGCAGGTCACCAGGCTCTTCAAACCTGCCCTGCAATTCAGTATGGACATGGCTGATCAGTGTTAGCCTAAACTCCTCAACCTTGCCAGTTCCCTATAACCCCCCCATTCCTCAATCATGCAAATATTTATCAATCTCCATCTTAAATATATCTAGTGATCTAGCCTTCAGTTGCAGAGGATTCCAACGATTAATTTGCCTCGGAGAGAACAAATGTCTACACCTCCCAATTTTAACTGACCAGCCATAAGTGTTTATTCTATTAATGGAAATTGACCCTGAGACATAACAGACTCATTCTGATAATCAGAGAAAGCTGAAGATGTACCATTCACACCAAACAAATTGGAGGAGTAGTTACAATAAAACTAGGGAGTTACTGACTTGACACCAGGGACCAAGGAAATAGTGGCAAAATGTTTGAGCAAATATGCTGTACCATTGAATGATTGGATTCCTAATTTCTAGATTGCAGGATAGATTTCTGTGTGCTGTGAGTGAAGAACAGACCCAGTCATAAGAGATTAGAAGACAAAAAATTAGAAGCGGGAGGAAGCTGTTTTGCCGTTTTTCCCTGCTCCATCTGCGGCCTAACATCGTGGAGTTAGCGGCCTTTCCTGGAGACTGACGGGCGCTCCGAGCCGCGGGAGACTGCGCGACTTTAACATCGCGGTGCTTGCGATCCCTTTGCCGGGGATTGAAGCTCCAACTGCGGGGCCTGTTGATTTTAACATCGTGAAGCCCGCGGCCTCTGGTAAGAAGAGGCTGACTCGGGAGGACTTACTATCGAAACGTGCGATCCCTTGCCTGGGATCGACGCTCCAACTGCAGCCTTCGGATTTCAACATCGAGGAGCTCGCAGTTTCAGGTAGAGACTGATGTCGGGAAGCTCCAAGCCACAGGATGTTCGACCAGTCCTGACTCAGGAGTCCAATTGCCGAGTCTGAAGAAGGGTTTTGGCCCGAAACGTTACCTATTTCCTTCGCTCCATAGATGCTGCTGCACCCGCTGAGTTTCTCCAGCATTTTTGTCTACCTCCGACTCGGGAGGTCCATGTCACGGAGAGAGTTTTGACCGCCCCGACGCGGGAGTTTTGATTACTCTGATGGGGGCTTCGATCGTCGGCTGCGGGGCATTTGATCACCCCCGACTGCATGGAAGAACAAACAGGAAGAAGATTGAACTTTATTCCCTTCCATCACAGTGAGGAATGTGGAATCCACTGTGGTGGATGTTTATGGTAACTTTTATGTGGTTGTGTGTCTTGTTGCTTTTCACTTAGTATTGCTGTATGGTAACTCAAATTTCACTGTACCTTAATTGTGCATGTGACAATAAACTGACATTGAAACCTTGAAATAGATCATATTTAATGCTTTACCTGCGCATGAGTTTCCAGTCCTAAACCAACATCTCATAATATCTAAAAATTAATTGCTCAGTCTCAATCTGTCAATGTTACTCCAAGATACTCAGTGACTGAGTCCCCACAGTCATCTGGGATAGAGGACTGCAAAGATTTACAACCCTCATCTTGAAGAAATTTCGCCTCGTCTCAATCCTGAATCCCTTGTTCTGAGACCATGCTTAATAGTTATAGACTGTGCATCTCGTGAAAATAGAGCATCTACCATGTCACCCCTAAGATTCTACATCTCAATGAACAACCGTCTTTGTCCAAATTCTAGTGAAGTTCTTCTGGTGATTGGCTTGGCCAGTTACATTCTGCCATGATGGGCTATTATAGTAGATGATCTTCAAGCAGATTAGCTGGTTGTTGGTTTTACATCTTCCAGCCTCTTCAAGGTTTGAAGAACAATCTAAAAAGCGATGGCAGCCTCACCTACAGTTTGTCTGTGCGTTAGTCATTTTTGTTATTGTTAGTGTGTTTTAAAAAGTACGTGTTAATGTTCTCTGGTTTGTATTATGAGGGGGGTGGAGGGGAGGTGGTTGGGGGAAACCTTTTTTTCAATCTCTCATCTTGCCGGAGATGCGATTTTTTCTGGATCGTATCTCCGGTCGCTCTGCGGCCTAACATCATGGAGCTGGCGGCCTTGCTCGAGCCAGGCTTTGAGGCCCACCACGGGGCCATGGACTTACTATCTGAACTTGCGATCCCTTGCCTGGGATCGACGCTCCAACTGCAGCCTGCGGTTTTCAACATAGAGGAGCTCGCAGTTTCAGGTAGAGACTGATGACGGGAAGCTCCAAGCCACGGGAGGTTCGACCAGCCCTGACTCAGGAGTCCAATTGCCCGGCGCGGGGTGTTGAGGTTCCCCCCGAAGCGGGAGCCAAGATCGCCCCGATGCGAAGGGCTCGACCGCCGGCTGCGGGAGCCAAGATCGCCCTGACAAGGGAGTGCCTCGATTGTGGGAGAACAAAGAAGGGAAGAAGATTGAACTTTTTTTGCCTTCCGTTACAGTGAGGAATGTTGGGGAGTTGCTGTGGTGGATGGCCCCATAGCAGGCGTGTCCACGCCACGGGGCTGGAAACTGGAAGAATCCTGAGCTAGTTCTGTTGCCACCTTCATCTTTCGTGACAAGTAATGGCTTCCACTGATTGTCGCCGGAAGCTTGCGTCCTTTTCAGGACGGACGATGACAGCGAGGTCAACATTTGTAACAAGATGGACATGAAAAGAAGAAGAAGCTGTGGTGGATGTTCATGTTAAACATGTATTTGGGTGTCTTGTTGCTCTTTATTGTATGACTGTACGGCAATCTGAATTTCACTGTACCTTAATTGGTACGTGACAATAAAATGACCTTGAAACCTTGAAGACTTTTCACTGTGCATTTAGTGTGGGAAGGTGAGATATTACACTGATTGATCAATTGCAAAGGTGAATGGGCTATTTAGGATCAGGTGATTTAAATCTTCCAGGGTGGGGAACAGATGAACACATTGATCTTAGTGAGGCTGTGCCTGAACATCACAGCCACTCATTGTTTCCAGTACCACCCCTTGTAGCAGAGAGTTTCTTTTGAATCATTTGGTTGCTGTTTGCAGCATTTACCCACACATTGTGTGTATGGGCCCTGGCTTACTGGGTATCAAACTCAACTGTGAGTCAAAAGGACACTGCAGAGACCTGAGTGGTGGAAATGAGTCACTTGATATTCCTTTTCCAAGGCTGGGCACAGGACATGGCTGCCTATGTGCTTGATCATGGTGGGGTGGGATAGGTAGGGTTGGTTGAGGGTAAAAACAGAGCTGATGCATTGTTGAAGGGAGTGGGACAATTATGCAAGAGGTGCCGGTGCATTTTTTCAAGTGAAATAAATGGTCATTGTCATGTTTCATTCCAAACAATGTTGATTTTCAATTATATCACCCTGGGTGGAAAAAAAACGCATTGGACCTTCTCCAGAAAAACCTAAACCTCACCTCCACTCCCATAGTTCTACCTCTGAGTGGCGGTGCTGGGAACGGCTGCGGCTCGCCTGCAGTCCGTTTGTCTTTTACTTTTTTGTGTTGTTTTTTTCGTTTTGTCTAGTTACGTTTTTGGTTTTTAGGTTGTGTTTATGTGGGGGGGGGGGGGTGAAACGGGGCTTGCTGTCTCTCCCTTCGGGGGAATACGACCTTTTTGTCGTATCCCCCTTCTCTGCCTCCGTCTACGCTGAGGCCTAATGGCGGAGCTGGCGACCTCGGGACTCTGGAGGCAGCTGACAGGACTCGCCCTGAGCTCGCTCCCGTGAGGGTGGCCCAGCCCGGGGCTGGAACTGCGCTCTCGTGAGAGCGGCCTGGCGAGGGGCTGAGAGACTATCCCGTGAGGGGCTGTGGCACTCCCGTCGGAGTGGCCCAGCCCGAGGGAGAACGGCACTCCCGTCGGAGTGGCCCAGCCCGAGGGAGAACGGCACTCACATGAGGGCGATCCGGCTCGGGGCTGGAACGGTGCTCCGGTGGCTGGGACGGCGATTTGGCGGCGGTGACCTGAGTCCTGGGTTCAGCAGCGGGCCAGCGGCTGCGTATGCTGGACTGGAGGGCGGCAGCTTCGACCACCCCCGGGCCGCGGTGTTTGAACCGGCCCGTTTGCGGGGTTCGGTGAGCCGCGGGACTGTTGTACCATCGCCCGGTGGGGAATCGCCTCAGCGCAGAGGGAGAAGAGGAGGGAAGAGACAGTAACCCTAATATTTTTGCCTCCACCACAGTGAGGAGGTGCTTGGAGGATACACTGTGGTGGTGTTAATTTGTGTTTATTGTTGTTTATTATTGTATGATTGTATGTATGACTGCAGGCACGAAATTTCGTTCAGACCGTAAGGTCTGAATGACAATAAAGGTATTCAATTCAATTCAATAGTCTACAAAAAAAAAGTGCATGCCATAATTTTGCATTTCCGTAGTGTCTCGCCTCTATTCCTGAATAAACATCATTAAAACAGCCTATTTGGTGGGGTTTTTTAATTGCCATTTGTGGTCTTGCTATGCACAGGTTGGCTGCTGAATTTCCTACCATGAAAGTGACAACACTACAAAAGGCTGTCAAGTGTTTTGCAGATATTGTAAACAGTGCTACAGAAATATATCTTCCTCTTCCATGCAATTGCCTGTAAAAGCATTAGACTGGTTTTTTTTTACTTAAATTTAATTTAGCATATTTATGCTTGCTCTCACAACGTTCTGATGCTAAAATAGTTTGACTAAAGAGCGTAGTCTAGTCATAGAAACTTGATCATGTTTATCTCCAAACTCCGTGTCAGAATTAATGTGGATTAACAGTTTCTGCAGTTTGATTGCCACCTGGCTGCACCTGCAGGAACAACACTTGTAGAAAACCTGGTATAATTAATTGCAGTTATATTCAGCTGCAAGTGGCATTGCAGTAACCTAAATACAAAACATTGAAGATGTTGGAATCTGAAATAAAAACGCTGAATGCTAGACATGCTCCGCAGGTCAGGCAACACCTATGGAAAGTGAAAGGCAGAGTTAAATGGAGAAGCCTTCATCCAAACTTGGAAATTGAAAAAAGAGGTTAGTGTTGACTACTCTGTCCCACATACAAACTTCCTGACTGTTGAGCATTTCCAGCCTTTATTTGTATTTACGTGATATATATGAAGTGGAGATAAGGCATTAGTGGTGTCAGTTAAAACTTGACATCATGCTGCTTGTAGCCTT
Organism: Amblyraja radiata; assembly: GCF_010909765.2. Lineage (NCBI taxonomy): Eukaryota > Metazoa > Chordata > Chondrichthyes > Rajiformes > Rajidae > Amblyraja > Amblyraja radiata. The sequence continues at coordinate 22,465,968 of NC_045959.1, read as the reverse complement.
ATATCCAATCATTTGAAGGTATGGCTATCCTCCATCAGTCTGAAGAAGGGTTGCCTATTTCCTTTGCTCCATAGATGCTGCCTCACCCGCTGAGTTTCTCCAGCATTTTTGTCTACCTATGCTTCATTTGTTGGGCCACTTGATTTTGAAGCAGAAAGTTGTGGGTGTGAGCTCTAATCTAGATGTTTAAGTACAAAATTCAAAGCTGACACTTCAAAGCAGTCCTAAGGAAGTAGGACTCTCTTTCAAATGAGTCTTCAAACCAAGGGCTAGTCTGTCCATTGGGGCTGACATAAAAGATCCACGATACTATGTTACAGAATACCAAGGGACTTCTCCCCAGAAACCAATAACCAATATTTATCCCTACATATCATTAACATCAAATATCAAGCAATGATCACATTGCTGCTTGTAGGATCATGCTATGTGTTAACTGTCTGTTGAATTTCTGACATTACAATGGAGAACACATACTTTGATAGACACAAAATGCTGGAGTAACTCAGTGAATCAGGCAGCATCTCTGGAGAAAAAGAATAGGTGACATTGCAGGTCAGAACTGAAGCGTCAACTATTCTTTTTCTCCAGAGATGCTGCCTGAACCGTTGAGTTACTCCAGCATTTTGTGTCTATCTTTGATAGAAACCAGAATCTGCAGTTCCTTCCTACACATACTTTGAACAACGCTTTGGACAGCACCGTAGGATGTGATTTGATGTTTAAATTCAAGATTTCTCCACAGTGAATGTTTCGTTGTCCATTATTTTCCTGAATTACAAGTCATTTCCACTGTTATCTAAGATCTAATTGGATATGTATCCTTGAATTTTCATCATTTTGGCAAATGCCAAGCAAATGTCTAACAATGGATCAAATGTTTTTTGCTCAGAAGCATTTTTTGTTCAGTTGGTAAGCAGATTTGATTTTCAATTTAAAATGAAAGATATGGTTATAAAATAGAGATATTATAAAATGCCATCAATGTAAAATATTAATTTACAGTAAAATTTAGATGTAGAAATGTAAAACCAGAAGAAAAAATATGATATTCAATGAATGACAGTAATATATTGTAATATCAGCAAGAATTATCTTTGCTATGTAATGGCCACCATGGAGACCGTGGCACCCTCCAACATCTAAATGGACATTTATGATAAGTTTGTGTCCTCTTGTGGTAAGAGAGTTTGTTAATAGGTTGTTTTTGCAAAAGTATAATCACACAGCATTTTATGCAATCCTGGATATTACTCGTGAAAACGTCATTATTTCTGGGACAATGTCACCCTGGCAGATCACAGAATTATCAATGATGGACTAATGCTTCTCTCATGCCGTTGCTCAAAGGTCTGAAGAAGGGTCTCAACCCGAAATGTCACCTATTCCTTCGCTCCATAGATGCTGCCTCACCCACTGAGTTTCTCCAGCATTTTTGCCTACCTTGCTCAAAGGTTGTATTGTTTCATGGCAAGTTGGCACAGTGGAGGGGTGGAATAGTGGAACGGCAGATTCTACACATAATGCGGACAAGAACTGGGATTTTAAGTAAGTCAGAAATCTCACCATAAATCATACACAAAATAGGAAAACTGGAAGAATTCAGCCGCTAAGATAGATAAACAGATACTTTAGATAGATACTTTACTTTAGATACTTTAGATGTCTCCACAAGGCACCAACAGTTACAAAGTACCCTTAAATATTGTTGATCCCTTCTTCATTTCCCCCCACCCCCAGTTCCTCTTTTTATCGGGGCCCCCCCCCCCCCCCCCCCCATGCCAGATCCCCCTTTATTCTCCGCACTGCTTGAAAGCCTACGCCGCTGGAAAGAAAAAACTGTTAAATTTTAGGTGAAGCCCATCAGTTCTGAAAAGCTAACAGCTTTCTCTTTCCTGAGATGCTGCCTGACTGTCATAGAATCATACTATATGCAATACAGCATGGAAACAGGCCCAATTTGCCCAAGCCAACCCACATGCCTTATCTACACTAATCCCACCTGCTTGCTTTTGGCCCATATCTTTCTAAACCTGTCCTATCCATGTACAGGTACACAAAATTGCTGGGGAAACTCAGCGGGTGCAGCAGCATCTATGGAGCGAAGGAAATAGGCGACGTTTTGGGCCGAAACCCTTAGATGCTGCTGCACCCGCTGAGTTTCCCCAGCAATTTTGTGTACCTTCGATATTCCAACATCTGCAGTTCCCTTTTGAACACTATCCATGTACAGTACCTGTCTAAATGTTTATCAAATATTGCATTAGTAGCTGCCTCAACTACCTCCTCCGGCAGCTTGTTCCATTACACCCGCCACCCTTTGAGTTAAAAAAATGATCCCCTAGGTTCCATTAAATCTCAGTAACATGACCTCCCAACTTCTATACTCAATACTCTGACTAATGAAGGTCAATGTGCCGAAAGCCTTCTTGACAACCCTATCTACTGTGACTCCATTGGTTGATTTCTTCCAGCATTTCTGTTTATGTTTTGGATTTGATAACAGCAGTTTTATTTGTTTCCCAGAAATTATAAATGGGAATATTTCGGTAATTGGTCCCCAGTGGGTCAATAGTATAAGTACTTGTCAATTTGTTTGTAATATATAATTGATCCTCTATGTATGGAGCTGACTATGGAGCTGTGGAGCTGACTATGCCAATACTCGTACTCACTTTTGTAAACAAAACAGATGCTGGAAACCTACATTAAACTCTGTCAATAATGGGGACACTCAGCAGGCCAGGAGCAAAGAGAAATTAACTCTATTTCTTCTTTCTCAGACGCTGCCTAACTGCTGAATGTTTTGTAGCATTTTGTGTGCAGCCAGTTAACACAAGAACCGCAGAAACTATTCATCCAATATCAAGAATGTTTAATCGTCATATGAACCGGAAGGTAACAATTAACTTCTTACATGCAGCAGCGAGAAGAAAGTGTGGCCAGGGTGGTAATAAGATCATGTGATAGGAGAAAATTAGGCCATTCGGCCCATCAAGTCTACTCCGCCATTTAATCATGGCTGATCTATCTCTCCCTCCGAACCCCATTCTCCTGCCTTCTCCCCATAACCTCTGTCACCTCTACTAATCAATAATCTATCTATCTCTGGATTAAATATATCCAATGACGGCCTCCAAAGCCTTCTGTGGCAAAGAATTCTACAGACTCACCACCCTCTGAATAAAGAAATTCCTCCTTGTCTCCTTTCTTTAATTTTGAAGAACGTCCTTTAACGTTGGTGTTGGTCTACGATGATGTTAAGTCTCTTCTTGAGGCAGTACTTTCTGCTGCTCCCTACGAAGGTCGATACCCATGATGGACCGGGCATTGTCCATGACTTTCCGCTGTTGAGACTCCATTGTTCGTGGACATTTGTGTTACTGAATCGGGCTGTGATTCAACCAGTCAGCATGCTCTCCACCTTACGTCTTTGTGTTTGATGGAGTATTTGATGACATGCCAAAGCTCTTCCAAGCTCTAAAGAAGTAGAGGTGTTGATGAGCTTTCTTTGTAATTGCTTCAAGTTCAAGTTCAAGTGAGTTTATTGTCATGTGTCCCTGATAGGACAATTAAATTCTTGCTTTGCTTCAGCACACAGAACATAGTAGGCATTGACTACAAAACACATGAATAAATAAACTGATAAAGTGCAAATAACAGATAATGGGTTATTAATGTTCAGAGTTTTGTCTGAGCCAGGTTTAATAGCCTGATGGCTGTGGGGAAGTAGCTATTCCTGAACCCGTTGCAGTCTTCAGGCTCCTGTACCTTCTACCTGAAGGTAGATGAGTGTGTGGCCAGGATGGTGTGGGTCTTTGATGATACTGCCAGCCTTTTTGAGGCAGCGACTGCGATAAATCCCCTCGATGGAAGGAAGGTCAGAGCCGATGATGGACTGGGCAGTGTTTACTACTTTTTGTAGTCTCTTCCTCTCCAGGGCGCTCAAGTATGTTTCAATGTATTGGACCAGGAGAGATCATCAGAGATGTGTGTATGCCTTGAAAGCAAAAGCCGTTGCCTCTCTCCACTACCATCCTGTCAATGAAGGCAGGTGCATTGTCACTTGGCTTTCCCCTTCTGAAGCCAACAATCAGCTCCTTGGTCTTGCTAACATTGAAAGCAAGATTGGTGTTCTGGTACCACTCAACCATATTATCAATCTCCCATCTCTACCTTGACTCACCGTTACCCGTTCATCATTGAATGATGGTGGTATCGTCAATGAATTTAAAGATGGTGTTGGAGGTATGCTTGGCTACAAAGTCATGAGTGTGGAGAATAAACCAAGGCACATGAGCATGCAACCTTGAGGGGGCCCTGTGCTAGTGGTCAGTGAGGAGGAGGTGTTGTTGCCAGTTTGAGATCTGCTGACGAGGAAGCCAATGAGCCAGTTTAATAGAGAGGAGCAGAGATCCAGTTCCTTGAGGTCTGAAGAAGGGTTTCGGCCCGAAACGTTACCTATTTCCTTCGCTCCATAGATGCTGCTGCACCCGCTGAGTTTCTCCAGCATTTTTGTTTACCCCTGAGGTCAACGATAAGTTTAGAAGGGATGATGGTACTGAATGAGGGGGGATCTTATAGAAACTTACAAAATTCTTAAGAGGTTGGATAGGCTAGATGCAGGAAGATTGTTCCCGATGTTGGGGAAGTCCAGGACAAGGGATCACAGTTTAAGGATAAGGGGGAAATCCTTTAGGACCGAGATGAGAAAAACATTTTTCACACAGAGAGTGGTGAATCTCTGGAATTCTCTGCCACAGAAGGTAGTTGAGGCCAGTTCATTGGCTATATTTAAGAGGGAGTTAGATGTGGCCCTTGTGGCTAAAGGGATCAGGGGGTATGGAGAGAAGGCAGGTACAGGATACTGAGTTGGATGATCAGCCATGATCATATTGAATGGCGGTGCAGGCTCGAAGGGCCGAATGGCCTACTCCTGCACCTATTTTCTGTGTTTCTCTGTTTCTATGAATGGCAAGCTCTGGTTGATGAGCGTTATTTGTTGTGCAAGTGGTCCAGTGCAGAGTAGAGAGACTGCAGTGGAATAGTGGTAGGGGAATTGAAGTGAGTCCAGACCATTACAGAGGAAGGGAAGGATTTGCATCAGAACCAACCTACTGAAACACTTCATCACAATGGATGTGAGTGTAACTGGTCAGTAATCATTGAGGCATGTCACCTTGCTCTGCATGGGCATCAGAATTATGGCCGTCCTCTTGAAGCCACACACTAACTTTGACACTCAGTCTATATGATCAGGTTCCATTATTGGATTACACTCTCCAGATGAAATATTTCATCACCACATCCTTGTGTGTGTAGGCATAAATAGGTTGAATTAAATTTACAATGGAAAAAACGCATTAATGTTTTTACGAGCAATTCCATGAAGAAGAACATATTTTTATTGCACCTTTTACGATTCCCGCAAGACACTTGGCAACCAAGTTCATCTCTTTTATAGTGTAGGAAATTTAGCAGCTAATTTACACACAACATTTAAACCTTCTATTAATTAAACCTTTATATGAACCTCTGCACCTTGTATCTAAGCCTGCACCAAATCCCTCTCACTCAACCTTTATACATTCACAAGTTCTGGGTGGGCTTGATGTGCTCCTAAATATTCATGATAAGTTCATTGTCCATGGCAATGAATGGAACAGAAAAAAAATCTGCAGATGCTGAAAAGCTGAAATAAAAACAGAAGATACTCAACAACTTCAGCAGCGTCCTTGGAGAGAGAGAGAGAACTGGAGGAGGTTTCAGTTTAACGACTCTTCATTGGAACTGGAATAGTACTTTAAGTAATTTCAAAGGGGAAAGGGTGGAGGTAATGAAGGGAACATCTGGCCTGATGATCCAATTATTTTTAGTGTCATCTGGTTAATCATACAGTATTTGATCCATTTGGAGGAGTGTGAATAGAGTGAGATGAATGAAGACAGTTCGAGACAAAAATACACCATATTGGAATTGACAGTGCCGAAAATAGCATTGCAAGATATTTGAATTAGCAGAGAATGTTGAAAATGTTCAACAGGTTTACGGAGAGAGAAAAATACTGTGTCAATGTTGCACATGGTTGACCATCCATCAAAACTGACTCATCAAGGAAAAGCTGGTCTGAAATTAAAAAAAGCAAAAAACAGCTGCTGGAGGAACTCAGAAGGTCAAACAGCATCAGTGAAGGCATAGGGATAGTTGACGTTTCAGGTCGCGACCCTGCATCATGATGGGGGCTCCTCCAGAAACTTGTTATTTGCTCCAGTTTATGGCCTGTTCAGTCTTCTGTGTCTCGGTATCTGAAATTCTTGATTTGTGTTGAGTCATAGTAGCTGCAATGAGACCACAAGGGCAATGGGGTGCTACTCCTTGAGATTGCATTGCGGTTCACTAGCATAGTGTTGAAGGTCAAAGATGGTGTTAGGCGCTTCCCCCCCCCTGGTGAATGCTATGTACTTACTTCTCTGTTTCTATCCCAAGTACAGGCCTCGTGGCTGTGAGTCTGGAATCGAGGGGTTAAAGGATCCTGTACCCGATTGGCCCAGCTGCGTCAGGTGACGGGTGACTCATCTGGAGTATAAAGACCAGAGCTTCCCAGAATTCTCTCTCTTCGTCGTGGACTCTGACTGATGAGCAGTCTGTTGGTGGGGGCCGAGGCAGCCTGACCACATGGCATAGAACTTTGTGTATTTTCACCATTCCGTGTTATCAGATATTGTATTGGGACGGATAAGGGCTGACCTTAGAGTTTTCGTGTATTTTGGTTTCAGGGTTGTATCTCTTTGGGCAGGTTTTGGAATCTCCGGTTCGACGGCCCATGGTGTGGCTGGCTGGAGCATTGTTAAATTGTTTGTCGGTTTATCCATATCCCTGACTGGGTTGTTTATATCAGGTTTGAGTTTTGTGTTCCAGTGAATAATTAAAACTGTTTTTGAACCTGAACCTGGTTTTTGACTTGTGTTACGTGGCTCTGAAGTACTTGCATTCGGGAGTCGTAACAGATGGAGAGGCTAGAGTAAGAGTTGGATGGAGGATTCAAATGACAGCAAAGTGGAAACTCAGAATCACACCTGAGCGTACATTGACTCATTTTATGAACACATGTTGCCCCTCCAATATGAAATCTCATCAATGGAACAAAATCATGGATTAAGGAAGGTAACTACAATGTTAGCATTTATTTTGCGAGTATAAAAATAGGGATGTAATGCCATGGCTTCATAAGGCACAGGGCAGACCACATTCTGAGTATGGTGCGCAGTATTGGGCCCCATTTCTGAAGAAGGATGTGTTGGCATTGGAGAGTGTGTAGAGGAAGTTTACAAGAATGATCCCAGGAATGATTGGGATTTGCATTTGATGAGCACTTGGCCTATACGAGCATGATCGGCTCTGACCTCCCCACCAGCGAAGGGATTTATCGGAGTCACTGCCTCAAAAAGGCAGCCAGCATCATCAGAGACCCACACCATCCTGGCCACACACTCATTTCACCCTGCCCTCGGGAAGAAGATACAGGAGTCTGAAAACTGTAACGTCCAGGTTCAGGAACAGCTTCTTCCCTACAGCTATCAGGCTATTAAACACTACAACCTCAAATAAGCTCTGAACTTCAACAGACTATTATTATTATTATTATTATTATTATTATTGTACTACTATTTTTTGTTTTTTTGAGTACATGTGTGTGTGTGTGCTTGTAGGTATGTGTGTGTATATATACACACTGAACTTTTTTTTTCTCTCTCGTTTATCATATTGTTTACAGTGTATTTGGTTACATATTCTGTTGTGCTGCAGCAAGTAAGAATTTTATTGTTCAATCAGGGACACTTGACAATAAAACACTCTTGACTTGATGAGGTCTTATGATGAGTATTTGATGGTTCTGGGCCTATACACTGGAGTTTAAAAGGATATCAACATAAAAATATAGAAAATAGGTGCAGGTGTAGGCCATTCTGCCCTTTGAACCAGCACCGGCCATTCAATATGATCATGGCTGATCATCCAAAATCAGTACCCCGTTCCTGCTTTCTCCAGATATTCCTTGATTCTGTTAGCCCTGAGAGTTATATCTAACTTTCTCTTGAAAACATCCACTGAATTGGCCTCCTCTGCCATCTGTGGCAGAGAATTCCACAGATTCACAACTCTCTGGGTGAAAAAGTTTATCCTCATCTCAGTCCTAAATGGCCTTCGCCTTATTCTTAAACTGTGACCCCCGGTTCTGGACTCCCCCAACATCGTCCAATCCCTTAGGAATGTATATGTTTCTATAAGATACCCTCTCATCCTTCTAAAGTCCAGTGAATATAAGCCCAGTCGATCCATTCTTTCATTATACGATAGTTCCGCCATCTCAGGAATTAACCTGGTTAATTAACCACACTGCACTCCCTCAATAGCAGATGAGGGGGGGACCTCATTGAAACTTAACGAATAGTGAAAGACCTGGACAGAATAGATGCGGAGAGGATATTTCCACTAATGGGAGGGTCTAGTACTGGAGCGCAAAGCCTCAGAATAAAAGAACGTTGTTTTAGAAAAATTACATTACTTTTAGGAGATGAGGTGGAATTTCTTTAGTTAGAGGATAGTGAATCTGTGAATTCATTGCCACAGATGGCTGTGGAGGTCAAGCCATTGGGTATTTTTCAGATGGAGATTGACTGATTCTTAATTAGCATGGGTGTTAAGGTTATGGGAAGAGGACAGGAGGATGGGGTTGAGAGGGAAAGATTGATCATCCATGATTGAATGGCGGAGTAAACCTGATGGGCCAAATGGCCTATTTCTGCTCCTATGACTTATGAAAACAACACAGGAGGCCATTAGAGCTATTGAGCTTGTACCAACTCTCAAATCACATCTGCACTGTTCCTCACCCCTTCCCCACATGTTACTCAACCATCTCTACATTATGGATTATGAAATTAATACCAGCAATCACTTCTGTCAGCACTTTTGAACACAGGGAACAACGTTAATCAAACAGAAATATATTTTATGTACACTCTGAATCTGAAAGGTTCTGTTTAAGTGTACTAAATGTCATTGTTGTGCATAGACTGATAGATTCCCAATAAGGTGGTTTAATGCATTGTGCCCTAGGTATTTATCGGCCTTTAAAATGAAAACCACACTCAAATAGATGCAGGCAGTAAAGCAAAGCTTGTCAGTATTACAACAGAGATTTATTGGTGCAGCCTTCATATTTATTTATTTATTTATAATGCCGACTTGCATTTATATAACATCATTAACTCGATAAGATGTCTTAAGGCACTTCCCAGTAACACTTTCAAATGAAATTTTGCACTGGGTCACGAGGAGATTATAGGTCCCTGAATTGGTCAGAGGGGTGAGTTTTAATGGCCACTTTTATAAAGGAGGGGGGGGGGGGATAGGGGGGAAGGGGGGGAGGATAGGTGGGGAAGGAGGTGGAAAAAGATTGGTGTTAAAGGGGAAAATTCCAGAATTAAGGACCGTGGCATTGGAAAGCATATCTGGATCTGACGGACCAGGTGTGTGCACAACTTGAATGTTAAAGGGCCTGTCCCACGAGCATGTGACTGCATGCGGCAAGCGCGACCAAACCGTAAACTGGGGCCGAGTGGGGGTCGCGCGGAGGTAGAGTGATCCCCGTACAGGGCCGGTCCCACCAGCATGCGCATGCATGCGGCGAGAGCAACCAAACCAGAAGCGGGGTTGCGCGGAGGTCGAGTGAGTGACGTGAAGTTCGAGCAAAGTCTGCGGGAAGTTCACGCATGACGTACAGCGTCAAGACGCTGCGTACGGCGTTGAGACGCTGCGCACGCCCGTCGAGGTGGTGCGTAAGGCGTCGAGGCGACTGCGGGCCGGCAGGCCGTTGCCGCGCGGAATTTTTGAACAGTGTCACTTTTTCGGAGCACCGCGCGATGTCGGGACCACCTCCGCACAACTCCATACGGCTCCAGCGATCGAAGTGGGACCGGCCCCGCGAGGCCGTACGGCTCAAGCGACCACGTTAGGTCGCGCTTGCCGCATGCAGTCGCATGCTCGTGGGACAGGCCCTTAAGGATGGGCAAGGAGGAGGGGGGGGGAGGTGGTGGGTGTAGGGTAGAGGGACATGAATACGTTATGGCATGTATATAGCATGTGTAGGTTCTACAACATGATATCATGTACAACTCCTCGCCATGCCCTTGGGTAGAGAGATCAAAATCAGGGTTGTACAGGAGGCTAAAACTGGCAAAGCACAAGGGTTTTGGAGGGTTATGGAGCTGAAGGAGATTTTGTGTCGAGAGACCGTGGTGTTGTTTGAAAACAAGGATGATAATTTGAACATGGAGGTGGCCCTTGATTGAATAACATCATGGGTTTGTAAGTCAGCATTGATGGGTGAACAAAAACTGGTGTCATTTAATGCAACTGGGATCCAGTTGAGAGCAAACCTATTCCAACTGCTGCAGAAAAGCAGAAGATTGGATCAATGGTAAAGATGCAGGGTGGTTCAAGACATCGGGTACCTTGGTGCTGGCTCGAAGGGCCGAATTGCCTACTTCTGCACGTTTTTTCTATGTGACTCATCCAGGAAGGTACACTGGCAAAATTCAACAACCTTAACCCCAGTTAGGTGGGCTTGCTCAACAGCGTCACTCAACGTATGACCTTCAGTGGCTAGAACAATGTTCATTAGATGCAGGAAACACCACCTGCTTCCAAGTCATACGCCATCATGATTTGTAAATGGATTATGTTGCAAAAGCAGAAAATGCTGGAAATACTCAACAGGTCAGGTTGCATCCAATAGCACAAGAGGCCAAGGGTTTCCATTTCAGATGTTTTTCTTCAATTTTTGTTTTACAAAATTACAAGATTGTGGAAGTGAAAGTGTGAGTCATGTCCTGCTGTTAATCCTCATCAATAAACTTAGGCTCAATGGTGTTAGTATCAGTCACATATCCAGTTGATTAAAATCTGTACTCTTCTCATTGTGCATTTCCAGCAGAGTTACTCAGCAATGAGAAATAGAAAGACAAGAGTGAAAATAACCAACAAAAAATATTGAATGAGGCCTTAAGAAGCTTTGTTAAAACAAAGGAAGGATTCCAAATTCTTAATTTTGATTTTTTTTTTGGTTTACATTAAACGTGGCATAGATTGTGGTCACAAATCAGTAAACCACCGGCATTAAAGATCCCCTGGAACCTCTGTGAAATTACATTTCACATCAATCATTTGCTCTGGTTTGCAAGTTCCTGTTGTGCACAAACTGCTTTAGGCTTCAAACATATGTACGTCCTAGCAGAAATGGATGAAGAGAACAGAAATAATCAAAGACAATTGTTGTAGACATTGTAAATCCAACAAAGGTTCACTTCTCTACCCTTTGTCTCGGAAGGCCAGTGACTCGAGGCAGGGGTGGGGGGGGGGGGGGGGGGGGGCAAGGATACAAGCTAATATACAAGCTAATTGTAAAATAATATGGGCAGGGGGTGTGGAACATAGAACAGTACAGCACAAGAAAATGTCCTTCGACTCACAATGTCTGTGCCCATCATGAAGCCAAGCTCATCACTTATCTACCTGCAAATAAGCCATTTCCCACCATTCTCTGCTTATCCAAAAGTCTTTTAAATGCCACTGATGTGTCTGCTTCAACCACTTAAATGCCACTGATTCAGGCAGTGCATTCCAGGCACTCATCACCCTTTGTGTAAAAAAACTTGCCCCGCACATCTCCTTTAAACCTTGACCCCCTCACCTTAAAGCTATACCCTCTAGTAATTGATTTTTCCACCCTGAGAAAAAGATTCTGTCTGTCCACCCCATGTAAGCCTCTCATCATTTTATATACTTCTATCAGAACTCCCTGCATTCTCCGGTGCCTTTCCTCACCTATGGAATTGTTGAACTATAATGCTGTGAACTATAGTATATTCTGTACTCTGTATCTTCCCCCTTTGCTCTGCTTATTGTGCTTGAGTTTGGGTTGATTGCATTTAAGTACAGTATTGTTTAATTTTATTGGATAGCATGCAGTATAAAGCTTTTCACTGTACCTCAGTACATGTGACAATACAGGCCCGTACGAAGCTTTTCAAAAAGGGGGGTGGCATGACAGGATTACAAAAAACTTAATGTGAAATAATGTGTGCGCTGCACACATCACGAGCGCGAAGCGTGAAGTCCCTCGATGCCGAGGTCCAGGGCCCGCTTAAGGGCCCTGGAAGCTCAGGGGTTTTAGATGCTCTCTGATGCATTCTGAGCCTTGTTTTGGAGCATTTTTGCACCAAATGTATGACCAATATTTCAGAAATTAACAGGGATCTGAGAGGTAGCTTTTTCACACAAAGGGTGCTGGGTGTATGGAACGAGCTGCCAGAGGAGGTAGTTAAGGCTGGAACTATCCTAATGTTTAAGAGACATTTGGACACGTACATGGATAGGACAGATTTAGATGGATAAGGGCCAAACGCGTGTGAGTGGGACTAGTTTAGATGGGACATGTCGGTCGGTGTGGGCAAGTTTGGCTGAAGGGCTTGTTTCCACACTGCATCATTCTATGACTAAAAAGTGAAGAAGAAAAATGCATGTAGATAAGCAGAGCAGATTTGAAAGAGGAGTGAAATGTAAAGGCAGAGAGAGGTTTATGGGTGGAAAGGAACATAGGAAAGGAGGGGGGAGAGTGGGCTTGGGCAGATGGGTGAAGGGAAAATAGTCACAAAGTGCTGGAGTAACTCAGTGGGCCAGGCAGCATCTGTGGAGAATATGAATAGGCGACGTTTCACAGAATGCTGGAGTAACTCAGCGAGTCAGGCAGCATCTGTGGAGAACATGGATAGGTGACATATCACAGAGTGCTGGAGTAACTCAGTGAGTCAGGCAGCATCTGTGGAGAACATGGATAGGTGATATGTCACAGAGTGCTGGAGTAACTCAGTGGGTCAGGCAGCATCTCTGGAGAAAAGGTATAGATTATAGTTCGGGTCAAGACCGTTCTTCAGTAATATTCATGATGTGCCATGCATAGACATTCCTGAATGTTACCCAAACCATCGTGAGCTACTTTGTTACGGTGCTTGCCCTCTCCTATAACATCTCTGCTGCCTTGGGTGATGCAGGACAGGACACAAGCCTTGGGACACGGTGTGAAGCTGTTGCCATCTGTCCCAGCCTGGTAAAAACCTGGATGGAGTGGATTTGGAGAGGATGTTTCCACTAGTGGGAGAGTCTAAGACTAGTGGCCACAGCCTCAGAATTAAAAGACATTCCTTTAGGAAGGAGATGAACAGGAATTTCTTAAGTCAGAGGGTGGTGAACTGTGGAATTCATTGCCACAGACAGCTGTGGAGGTCAAGTCAATGGACATTTTTCAGGAGGAGATTGATAGATTCTTGATTGATACAGGTGTCAGAGGTAATGGGGAGAAGGCAGGAGAATGGGTTTGAGAGGGAAAGATAGAATCATAGAGTGATACAGTGTGGAAACAGGCCCTTCGGCCCAGCATGTCCCATCTGCACTAGTCCCACCTGCCCACGTCTGATCCATATCCCTCCGAACCTGTCCTATCCATGTACCTGTCTAACTGTTTCTTAAATGTTGCGATAGTCCCTGCCTCAACTACCTCTTCTGGCAGCTTGTTCCATACACCTACCACCCTTTGTGTGAAAAACATTCCCCACAGACTCCTATTAAATCTTTTGCCCTTCACCTTAAACTTTTGTCCTCTGCTCCTCGATTCACTTACTCTGGGCAAAAGACTCAACCATATCTATTCAAATCATGATTTTATACACCTCTATTTGATCATCCCTCATCCTCCTGTGCTCCATGAAAGAGTCCCAGCCTACTCAACCTCTCACTATAGCTCTGGCCCTCCAGTCCTGGCAACATCCTCATAAATCTTCACTGTACCCTTTCCAGTTTGATGACATCTTTCCTATAACATGGTGCCCAGAACTGAACACAGTACTCTGAATGCGGCCTCACCAACTTCTTATGCAACTGCAACATGACCTCCCAACTTCTATACTCAGCCTGACCCGCTGGGTTACGCCAGCACTCTGTGAAATGTCACAGAACAGGGCAAGATTAGCAAGTTCGCTGATGATACAGAAGTGAGTGGTTTTGCAGAGAGTGAAGATGGTTGTGAAAGATTGCAGCAGGATCTGGATCAATTAGCCAGGTGGGCAGAGAAATGGTTGATGGTTGCATGGTTCCTTGAAGGTCGTGTTGCAGGTATATCAGGTGGTCAAAAAGTATTTTGGCACTTTGGCCCTCATCAGTCAGAGCATTGAGTATATAAGTTGGGAGGTCATGTTGCAGTTGTAAAATACGTTGGTGAGACCACATTTAGAATATTGTGTTCAGTTCTGGGCACCATGTTATAGGAAAGATGTCAAACTGAAAAGAGTACAGAGATCCCCATCCTGGATCAGTCCAATCAGGGTTGTGTCATCCGCAAACTTGAGAAGCTTGACAGAGGTGTCTGTGGAGGTGCAGTCATTGGGTGTGAAGTGGTGATTGGAGTGGGGTGGGTGTAGTAGGGCCCAGTCTTTGCAGACTGGGGTCAGGCTGTGAGTGGGTGTGAAGTGTTGGTTGGGGTGGGAAAAGGTCCACTCTTTTCATACTGGAGTCTTGCCTTAAGTAGGTGTGAAGTGGTGAATGGGAAGGAGAGGGTGCAGGGTCCATTCTTTGCCAACTGGGGTCTGGCTATGTTTGTTGGGGAAGGGGTTCCAGGGTTACGTTTCTGATTTTCAAACCTGCAGTAAAACTCATTCAGGTCATTCGTCAGCTGACGATTGTGCAAAGAGCGGGGGGGGCTTTCCTCTTATAGCTGGTGATTTCTTGCATGCCCTTCCAAACTGAAGAAGAGTCATTAGCTGAGAATTTACTCCTCAACTTCTCAGAGTACCTTTCCTTGGCAGCTCTGATTCCTCTTCTCAGCTCTTTATCGATTAGGCTATCTTTTAACTCTTTAACGATTAGGCTGTCGGCTTGACGCATATTTGCCCCTAGCCCCCCCCCCCCCCCCCCATCTCAAAGTGGAAATGTTACATCTGTATATAATGATCCCATTAAAATGTGTATTTATGTCACAAACTATGGAATTCATATTTTTCAGTATTGTTATCAATGAAAAGAAAGCAGTTCCATTTGTTAGATATTATTTGATATTGTTTAATATTATTCATATGGAGGAGAAAATATAATAGCTCTAAAACCTGCCTTGAATTTGCAATCTCACTAAAAATAATCCCCCTTTCACTCTCCCCTCCCCATCTCTCTCTCCTCTCCCTTCCCCTCTCTCTCTCCCCCTCCCCCCTCTCACATCCCCCCCTCTTTCTTGTGGGGGGGCGAAGATGAAGGTGGTGCGGGCCCAGCGAGCGGGGGGGATGAAGGTGGCGTGGGCCCAGTGGGGGTGGCGGGGGCCCAGCAGGTGTCAGTGGCGGTGGCATGGGCCCAGTGGGGGTGGCGTGTATCCAGCGGGGGCAGCGAGGGTGGTGTGGACCCAGCGGGGGTCAGCAGGGGTGGCGTGGGCCCAGCAGGGGTGGTGTGGGCCCAGCAGGGGTAGCATGGGCCCAGCGGGGGTGGCATAGAACCAGCGGGGGTCAGCGAGGGTGGCGTGGACCCAGCGGGGGTGTTGTGTGGCACAGCAGGGGTCAGCGAGGGTGGCGTGGACCCAGCGGGGGTGGCGTGGGCTGCGGGGGCCCTGCGGGGGTGGCATGGACCCAGCAGGGGTGGCGTGGGCTCAGCGGGGGTGGCATGGACCCAGCGGGGGTGGCATGAACCCAGCGGGGGGGGCGGGGGCCCAGCGGGGGTCAGTGGGGGTGGTGTGGGGGGAAGATGGCTTGGACCCCGGCGGGGGGGGGGGGGAAGCGAGGGGAGCGTGCTCCGCCGCAGCGGCATCTGGTGTTGGGGTTACAGCCATTGGGTTCAGATTCAGCCACTCCCGCCCGGGGACGGGAGAACTGAGAACTGGCCGTTTCCAAAGTGGAAATGTTGAATTTTTCTTTTCCGGATTTCTTTTTTTTGGTGACTTTTTTCTTAGGGGGAAAAAAAGGGGGGGGGTTCGATCGCACCCAACGCACCCCCCCCCCCCCCCCCCCTTCGGACGACCATGCAATAATAATAAACCTGAATCTAAACTTAACACACATATGTGTATCTACGCTCTATCCTCTATTCAATGTATTTCTCAGGAAAACTATATTACTGTTAAATTAAACATTTTGGTTTGACTGTTCTTTAAGTAGATTGTGTCGTGAGTAAATTGGTGTTGTTTGCTGTACAATAGGTTGTTTGTTATGCATTATAAGGTCTGCTTTTCCTTCAGTTCATGGGTTGGTAAAATCAATGCATCAGCAGCAGAGAAAGATAATAGCATTCATGTTTTAAAGTATCCATATATCATGCATTAATAGTAATAGGCAATCTTATTTTTAACATATGATATCTGGCAGTAAATGCAAGGAGCAAGTGTTATTACAGTAATTTAATATAATGACTAAAAATTTAGAATAAGTCTTATTTTGTCCATGTAATCAATTTGGTGTGGATATTACTGGCAAACCCTATCATTATTCTCAATTGACCAATGTAACAATAGTTTATTGGATTAATTTTAGAGGATAGCTAAGAGTCAACACCACAGTTGGGTACAGAATGAGAACTTTCCATCTCTGAAGGGCATCATGAACCAGATGACTAAATAGTCAACAATGTAGATGCTTGTAATTCTCTTTCCAAAAGATGTTATAAGGTTCAAAGTCTTGTTTCCTAGACTTTTAGTTCAGGTTTTTGGGGATGAATCCAACAGCAAAACCTCCATGGAAGTGGAAAGGATATAGAATCAATTGTCCTGATGACTTGTTGGCTGTTCTGCAGGAACCACCAGTTAGGTGCAATGCTCTGGGTTCCATGCCTGGACCCTCCAGAATGGAAGTACAGGATGGGCAGATTCTCAATTGCAGGGCTTCTGACATTTCAGTCATCCCGAGACTCATTATTGAGGTCAGGGACATTCTTCAACCAGCTGAGCAGAAGGGTCAAATGCACTGCATACCTGGCTCCCTATTTTTACACCAACCACTGCTGGCTCACCTAGCATAGCCCCAATCATTTCAATGAGGTGAGGGGAGGAGATGCCCACCTGCCTTAAAAAGTTATGTTCAGCAAAATATATTCTATAATTTGTTTTAGTTCATCTTTATTACTAAAAGTCTGATCTTGACCACTTCCTGTTGTTCTGTATATTGATTTTAGAAAGAAACGCTGTCACTTACGGCTATGATTTTTGGCCACCTTCCTCGGTCCCCCTCCGCTGCGCAGGACAAGAGGATTTTTCCCATTGATGAAAAATAAAAGAGTTATTAGTGTTTAAAAAATGTTGAGATTCTCTCTACTGAAGGCCACGCCCCTTCCGGAGGGACTATAAAACCCGGAAGTGTTGAGTGCCTCGGTCAGTCTCATCGCAAGATGGGGGAACGAGAGGGTCACGTCTCAGTCTGAGCTGTGAATAACACTGAACACATGTCCACTAAACTGTGAGTGGTTTTACTGACCTGTCAGTGCCGTTAATGTGGTTTGAAATTATAGTTTGGAAATGCTAAAGTTGTGTTGCCTTTGGTTTGGAAATGCTAAAGCTGTGTTGCCTTTGGTTTGGAAATGCTAAAGCTGTGTTGCCTATGGTTTGGAAATGCTAAAGCTGTGTTGCGTTTGGTTTGGAAATGCTAAAGCTGTGTTGCCTAATTAAAGTTGCCTTGCCTAATTAAAGTTGCATAGCCTAATTAAAGTTGCATAGCCTTCTATATAATTAAAAGTCTAAACTTGACCACTTCCTGTTTGCGCTTTATATTGATTTTAGCAAAAATGCTACGATGAAAGGCTGTGATTTTTGGCTATCTTACTCAGTGTCCCCCTCCGCTCATCAGGTGCCGAGGATCTTTCCCATCTATGAAAAATAAAAGAGTTATTAGTGTTTAGAAATGTTGCGATTCTCTCTCCTGTCAATCACGCCATGAAGGCCACGCCCCTTCTAGTGGGAAGGGGGAGGGACTATAAAACCCAGAAGTATGGGCATGGCTCAGTCTCTGCAAGGTGGAGGGAGAGCTCACGTCTCGCTGTCTTTTGTGGCCTTGCACCCTGCTTGAAATGGTATGAAACTGCACTTGAATTTGGTGGCCTTGCACCCTGCTTGAAGTGGTATGAAACTGCACTTGAATTTGGTGGCCTTGCACCCTGCTTGAAATCGAATTTCAAGGAATAGCCGTGAGTCAACTGCCAGTCCACCAGCCGTGAGTGACTGAGCTGCCAGCACAACAGGCTTGAATGACTGAGCCGCCAGCACAACAGGCTTGAATGACTGAGCCGCCAGCCCAAAAATCCATTTGGCCCACAATGTCCATACTGCCCTTCCATGTGAAGTTGGGACCCAACGGGTCTCACTTAGTCTAGTTATATTTATATATTTAATATATTCACAGTTCAATGTGCCTTCATATAGTCATTGAGTGATGCAGTGTGGAAACGGGCACATCGGCCCAGCATGCCACACCGGCCAACATGTCCTAACCTATTCAACCTCTGCCTATAGCTCAGACCTTCTCGTCCTGACAATATCCTCGTAAATCGTGATCTAAATTTATTAATCTAGATTTATTTACATTTTTTATATAATATTTTAAATGTTTGAATGTTTATCAGGGATATCTATCAAGACATTAGAGCCATTTGGAAGCAGTGGCAAGGACTTTGGCAGTGCTGGAGGATGGCTCACCATGATGAGGCCTGAGGGCTACTGGGGGGTGATGCACTGCCTCAGATGCTTCGTGCAGACATGGGTCCAGGAGATGATTGCAAACTGATGCACATCCTCCTCAGGAAAGATGAATGGTTGCCTTGTTACAACAAGAAGGACATTAAAGTTTACCATGACCAACACTTTTGCATCTGTACATTGAATTAAGAGCCCTTTCCTTAAAAGCCTTGCAGCAGCACTGTACACAGCCCTTTCCTTATAACTGTGCTTCTTGGTGAAAAGCAGCTTTGTTATTTTTGTTATATAAAAGAAAATTCTGCTTGAGCAGGAAGGAACTGCAGATGCTAGTTTAAACTGAAGATAGACACAAAAAGCTGGAGTAACTCAGCAGGACAGGCAGCATCTCTGGAGAGAAGGAATGGGAGACGTTTCAGATCAAAACTCTTCTTCAGACTGGTTAGGGATAAGGGATAGATGATGATGTAGAGAGATAAAGAATTTTGCTTGCTTTCCTTTTCAACAATTAGTGAAAAGCACGGAGGCTTTTGTTTCTTGATAAAATAACAACATTTAGATAATGCAAACCATGTGTTTCACTGCAATTAAAAGGATCTCAATTGTTCCGCAGTCATGGGATATCATAAGGATCAGCATAGAACACATAGATATTCTCAATATATACCAGCAATGTAGATGAGAAGACAGAATGCATTGTATCCAAATTTGTCGGCTATGCAAAGCTTTGTAGGAAAGTAAGAAGGACACAGACAGATGGAGCATTTTAATAAGAGAAAATGGAAGCCAACCTTTAATATGTGAAAATACGACATTATGCACTTCGGTGAGAAGAGTCACAAAATGGAATTCATTTTCAAGGGTGACATATTAGCAAGTATCGATGTACCAAAGGTCTGAAGAAGGGTTTCGGCCCGAAACGTTGCCTATTTCCTTCGCTCCATAGATGCTGCTGCACCCGCTGAGTTTCCCCAGCAATTTTGTGGACCTAAGTAAGATAAGCTGGTTCATGAGATGCAACAAGTAAATCTATAACAACAGTAAGTGGAGATATATGGAACTGCAGATGTTGGAATCTTGTGCAAAACACAAAGTCCTGGAGCAACTCAATGGGTAAGGCAGCATCTGTAGAGGAAAGGATAACATTTCCAGATTCTAACTCTTTGGTTTGAAGAACGGTTCCATCCCGAAATGTCGCCGATCTATTCCTTCCGCAGATGTTGCCTGACGTGCTAAGGTGTTCCAGCACTTTGTGTTTAACTACAGTAAGTGATTAGAAAAACAGACATATTATTGTCTTTATAGCAACAAGGACTTTTACAGTGCTGCAACAGGGGGTTGTAACTGCCCCTTCCATATCCTGTGCAGTCTCAGTCTCTGTACCTGAGGAAGGATACCCTTGCCTCAGAGTCGGTTCTCAGAAAAGATGAATGCTTGACTTGCAATAACGAGAAGGGCACTAAGGTTTGTCATTTCGAACATGTTTGCCACCTCGCATGGCAGTCTGCAAATGAGATTCCACGCATTGAAGGGGTTGTCCTATGAGTACAGATTGAGGAATATTGTCACCTATTCTCTGGTGCACAGAACAACAAGAGCTGAGACAGGATTCCATGAGGAATTTTTCACATGAGATTCCAAGAGAGAAGCTGCTGAGAAGTTGTTTCTTCAGGCTGAGAAGCCGAGAGTGAGAGGGCAGTCGCAGAATAAAGAGCCAGTCATTTAGGATTAAAATGAGGAGACATTTATTTTCACCAAGGTTGTAAGCCAGCGTAAAGCTTGCAAAACTCTACCCCAATTGGCTGTGTTGAATATACCTAGGGCTGAGATTGCTGAGCAAGAGGAAATCAAGGTGCATGGAGATAGGACAGTGCAGAGGAATCAGCCATAACTTTATTGAATGGCAGAATTGGCTTGGTGGGTTACATGCTGTTTAACATGTTCCACTTCACCCAAATCATTCTGATGGAACTCCTTTCATGCACCTTGCCACTGCATCTGTGCAGACACCAGATATTTTCTGCTCTAAGTCAATAGCTGTTGTCTTAAGAAAATCTTAGGAGGGCACATCATCTGAGGACGTACACACCTTTGAGGATAAATGGGGATACTGTGGATAGGGTGAGCTGTTTTAAATATCTGGGAGTCCACATCTCCGAGGATATGACATGGACATCACACTCTGCAGCACTCGTGAGTAAGGCAAGGCAGTGCCTTTACCACCTCAGGCAATTGAGGAAATTCAGAGTGTCTCCGAGGATCCTCCAGTGCTTCTATTCAGCGGCTGTGGAAAGCATCTTGTCCGGAAATATTACTATCTGGTTTGGGAATTGCTCTGCCCAGGACAAGAAGGCTCTGCAGAGAACTACACTCACCCCCTTGCAGGAACTATACATCAGGAGGTGCAACTACAGAGCCAATAAAATCATGGGAGACCCCTTCCACCCCTGCAACGGACTGTTCCAGCTGCTACGGTCAGGGAACCACCTCCGTTGCCATGCTGTGAGAACGGAGAGGTTGAGAAGGAGTTTCTTCCCAGAGGCCATTAGGACTGTAAACTCCTATCTCACCAGGGACTAACATTTACTGCACCACTCTACTGCTTTTTTTTTTTTAAATGCTGTTTTTTTCCCTTTTTCCTTCCGCCCACAATATTTAATATGTAAAAGAATATGTGATTCTGTTCCATTCTGTTTGTAGTTTGTTTGGTTGTTTGTTTGTTTGTCTTTTTGCACAGAGTCCGCGAGCATTGCCACTTTTCATTTCACTGCACATCTCGTATGTGTATGTGACGAATAAACTTGACTTGACATTATCGAAAAATCATGTTATAAAAACAATTGCGTCCATGTGGAAAAGATGGCTAGAGATCTTCCGATACACAATACCAAATTTAGTTCTCCTACAGGATTTTCAAAATCAAGAATTTCTATTAGATTGAAGTTTATTTTTTTGTGACTGCAAATTAAAATTATACTGAAGACCGTATATTACTTTATTTCACTATGCGTAGATCAAGTTATATAAACAATTGCGTCAATGAGAAAAAAGATGGCTAGAGAGCTTTGGTTTTATATTGCTAAAACTGGCATAGAATCTTTCTCATGGTTTGTGTACCTGCTCATGACTTTATTATCCATTAATATTGGAAAATCTGATATAAATAAGCTGAACAGCCAGAAATCTTTCCCAGGCTGGAAATGTCAAAGTTTGGAGTGCATAGCTTTGAGGTGAGGAGGGCAACGTTGAAAGGTGATTTAGACTTTAGATGTGACATTAGATCACAGTGTGGAAACTGTCCCCTTGGCCCACCAAGTCCGTGCCAACCAAGCGATCACCCTGTACACTAGCTCTATGCTACCCCTAGGGACAATTTACAATTTGTCATGTGGTGAGAGGGAGAACATACAAACTCTGTACAGTCAGCACCCGTGGTCAGGATCAAACCCGGGTCTCTGCTGCCCTAATGCCCGTCCCGCTTAGGAAACCTGAACGGAAAACTCTGTTCTATGTTCCGGCGATTATTTCAAAAAATTCAAAACTGGCCACGGCTAAAAATAGGTTGCCTTTTTAAAAATCGGTAATTTTTTAGTCGAAGTCGGTTGCGATGCTAGTTCAAGGTGGTTGCCGGAGGTTGCAGGTAGTGGAAGGTAAGACCTTTCACTACCTGCAACCTCCGGCAACTAGCATCGCAACTGGCTTCAACTAAAAAATTACCGATTTTTAAAACGGCAACCTATTTTTAGTCGTGGCTTATTTTTTTAAATAATGGCCGTAACATAGAAGAAGCGGAAACCACTTTCGAACATTAGGGAGACTGACAAAATCCTCTGGGAACCGCACGGAAACCTTGGGTGGGGCGCAAAGTCTCCAGAGGTTTCCGTTCAGGTTTCCTAAGTGGGACAGGGGCATAAGGCAGCAACTCTACTGCTTTACCACATTGTGCCGCCCCGAGATATGCAGGGAAGGGGTTTTTTTAACGCAGAGAGCGGTGACTACATGGAACTCGGTGCGCAGGTGGTAGTGGAGGCAGATACAACAGTGATGTTTAAAGAGACTCTTGGATAGGCAGGGGTGAATGTGCAGGGAATGGAGGAATATGGATCATGTGCAGGCAGAAGAGTTTAGTTTAATTTGACATCATGTTCGGTGCTGAAATTGTGGGCAGAAGGATCTGTTCCTTTGCTAAACTGTTCTATCCCCAAATCACCCTGCTGACAAAATGCTTACATTGATTTAAAGAATGTGTCACCTTAGATTGCCTATTCATACTCAAGCAGACAGTAGTGCAGCTGGTAGATCTGCTGCCTCCCAGCTCCATCGAACTGTGTCCAATCCTGATCTCTGGCACTGATGTTGCACATTCTCTCTGTGGACATACGGACATTTTCCGGATGCTCCCATTTCCTCCGATATCCCAAAGATGTGCAGACTGGGTGACTAATTAGCTGTTACAAATTGCTTATTGTAACCGAGTGGTTGGTGGGAAGTGAGGGGAGTTGATGAAAATTTGAGGAGACTAGGTTACAGGGAAAACTAGTGGAGAATGCTGTTGTTCTGTGAGCCAACATAGACTTTAGTTTTAGAGATACAGCATGGACACAGTCCCTTCAGCCCATTCCTTCTCTCCAGATATGTTGCCTGTCCCGCTGAGTTACTCCAGCATTTTCTGTCTACTATACATCAATTATCTGTTCATACTAGTTGTATATTATTCCACTTTCATATTCACTTTTCACACACTGTTGGAAATATACAGAGGCCAATTAACCTAAAAATGTGCACGTCTTTGGGATGTGGGAGGAAATCAGCGGTAGGGGGCGCTGCACTGGCAGCAGCCTGTCGGCAGCGCGTCCGTCTTTTTTCAACTTTTTAAATTTTTTTTAGTATGTTTAAAAGTGTGTTTTTAATGTTTCTTTGTGTGTTATGTGTGGGGGGTGGTGTGGGGGGGTAAGGGGGAAACCGTTTCGGCCGCCTCTTCCATGGAGAGGTGACTTTTTCAGGTCGCCTCCCTCGTGGCCTAACAGCATGGATCGGCGCCGACTTTCCCGGAGACGCGCCCGGAGCTTCAGTGGCGGGCACAGCGTGGACTCTCGGCGCGGAGCGGGTGATACCTCGCTGGAGGGGAGCGCTCCGTTACGCTGGCCCGCGGCAGCCGGCAGCCTGAAGCAGCGGTCTGCAGAACTCCAGCTGGTGCGGCGTCTACAGCCCGGGATCTCACGTGGAGGACCCGGGGGTAGAAGCTTCCACCGCCGACCCGCGGCCGTCTTCTACTGCGGGTGCGGTATGGACTTATCATCTCCCCTGGAGGGGAGCTTCGACCGCCGGCCCTGCAGACTGCGGTGCTTCCGGCTGCGGCACGGCAGGTACTTTAAAACTTTGACCGCCGGCCTGCGGCCTACACCAGCCTGAAGCCGCGGTCTCTGGTTGGGAAGAGCCGATCCTGGACTCACCTTGAATTTGACTTTGTCCCTTACCATCTGGACGCCCGCAGCAACGGCTGTGGATGGTGGTGGTCCTGACCACGGGGGAAAATGGAGGAGGACTGGCCAAGCTCTGTGCCTTCCACCACAGTGATGAATGCTGTGGTGGATGTTTGTGTAAAATTTTTATTGTGGTTGTGTTCTTTATTATTGTACCGCTGCTGGCAACCCAAATGCCACCGACCTTGGTTGTGTGGCAATTAAATTATTTCTATTCTATTCTATTCTATCAGGGCCCCTAGAGGAAACCCAAGTGGTCACAGGATGAAACAGCAAACTCCATACAGACAGCATCCGAGGTCAGGACTGAACCCAGGTCAACGGAGCTGGGAGGCATCAGCTTTACTAACTGTATTACTGTCTGTTTGCGTATGAATAGGCAATCTGAGATGGCCCACTAGAATAATAGTCATACAGCATGGAAACAAGCCCTTCAGCCCAACTTGCCCACACCGACCAACATGTCCCATCTACACTAGTCCTAACTGCCTGCGTTTGGCCCATATTCCTCGAAACCTGTCCTATTCATGTACCCATCAAATGTTTCTTAGATGTTGCGATAGTCCCTGCCTCAACTACCTCTTCTGGCAGCTCATTCCATACACCCACCACCCTTTCCATGAAAAAGATACCCCTCAGATTCCCACTAAATCTTTCCCCCCCTCACCTTAAACCTATGTCCTCTGGTTCTCAATTTCCCAACTGTGGGCAAGTGACTATGTGCGTCTACCCAATCTATTCCTTTCATGATTTTGTACACCTCTACATGATCACCACTCATCCTCCTGCACTCCAAGGAATAAATTCCTAGCTTGTTCAACATCTCCCTATAGCTCAGGCTCTCAGGTCTTGGCAACATCCTTGCGAATCCTCTCTACACCCTTTCTATCTTGACAATATATTTCCTATAATATAGTGCCCAGAACTGAACACAATACTCTAAATACTGTCTCACCAACATCTTATGTAACTGCAACAAGACATCCAAAACTTCTATACTCATTCTTTAATCATTTTGTCAGCAGGTTGATTTGGGGATAGAATAGTACTGCACAAGAACAGGTCTTTCTGCACACAATATCATCACTGAACATGATGAAAAATTAAACAAATCTCTGCTACCAGCATGTGATCCATATCTCTCCATTCTTCATCGATAGAAATGTCCTTCATCATGTTGCAAGGAAATTGTTTTAATTAGAATTGAGATCATTAGCTAGAATCCACCAGAAATGCAGTGAAAGAGCCAATAGTTTTTTGCTGCACTTCCAATAAAGTAATAAAGTGGGAAATGCCAAGGAAATATTATGAGTCGCCTGAATTGTAAAGTTCAGGCCTATCAATCCTTCTATGATTCACTTGGCTCATGCTTTCAAAGGGTTTGTATGTTTTGATTCCCATTTTCTTTGTGAATGTGTATTAACACTTATTAATCTTTATTAAATAGCATTACCTATCCACCTGTTCCTTCAAGTTGTAGTTATTCCCAAGCGACTTTTCATGGATGGTCAGATTATAATATATTTCCATATTAATCTTTGCTGATCTATTCCAGACTTCATTATGGTTTGGATTTGGCTTTAGCAAAAGAGCTGATTTTCTTGACAATGGGGCACTATTAACCAAGCCTGATATCATGGAGTTAATGGATATTAGTTCTGAATATTCTCCTCTGGCTAAGACCGTAGCACTGACAATGGAAATGGCTGTTGAATATCACAGATCTCAATTATTCATTGCTGACTGGCACAAAGTAAGTTAGGCACGAGGGGGTCAACCATGGTTAAGGATATAAATTAGTCATGGAATTAGACTAAAAGAGGATGCAAACAGAATTGCCAGAAGTAGCAGCCCTGTGGATTGGAAGCAGTTTAGAATTGAGCAAAACAGGGACAAAAAGTTTGAATCAGAAGTGGAAAATGGATTATGAGAGGAGACTTGCAGGGAATGTAAAAGATTATTGGTAAAATTTGCCCATAAATATGTGAGGCGAAATATTTAGTGAAAACAATTGTAGGTCCCTACAGTCAGAAACAAGGGATTTTATTTGGGAACAAAGAAATGTCAGAACACACACATTGGTTCTGTATTCACAAAGGAGGCAAATGTAATGCTCTGGATATGTTAGAGAACCAAGATTTCAAAAAAGTAAAAGAGATGGAGTCAGTATTAATATATAAAGAGTGCCGTGGAAATAAATGGGGCTGAACACTAACCACTACACAGGGCGTATTAATTTATATCCCAGAGTGCTAAAGAAGGTGACCCTGGACATAGTAATGCATTGGTGGCTATCTTCAAAAATCATTTCTCCTGGGGGGACATTGCTGCAGATTTTAGGGTGGAAATATAACTCCACTAATTAGAAAAAGGGAGAGAAAAGCAGGGAATTGAGGAGCAGTAAGACTAACACAAGAAAGGGAAACATAAAGTGCTGGAGTAACTCAACGAGTCAGGCAGCAGCTTGGAGGGAATGGATAGACAAGGATTTGGATCGGGACCCTTCTTCAGACTGACATAATCATTGGTGGAATTGGATAAAATCAGCATTGGTTTACAAAGGAGAAATTGTGCTCAACAAAACTACTGGAGTCTTTCTGAGGATGGATAGGGAGTGGAGAACCAGTGAATGTGTTGCATTTGAACTTTCAGTAGGCTTTTTTTATAAGATGCTGGTGTGTAAAACTGTAGCACAAGGAGTTGGGGATAAGTTACTGGCATGGATTGAGAACTGGTTGGAAGGCAGAAGGAATAAACATAACTTTTGTCAGATGGCAGGCAATGACAAGTGAAGTGCTGCAAGTGAGATACTTGAGCCCCCGCTATTCACAATATCAATGACTGTAATGAGGACCGAACTGTAATATCTCCAGTCTCCTATTTGCAAGCAGGAAAGCAGAGGTGGAGGTGGTAAGTACAGGGGTGTGAACTGGAAGGATTATAAAAATAGGCATCAATGTTAGGGTTTACATTTAGAATCAAACCGTTTTCTCCATCTTGAGTCTGAAGAAGGGTCCTGACCTGAAAGGTCACCTGCCCATTCCCACACCAGATCCTACCTGACCTGCTGAGTTCCTTCAGCACTTTGTGTTTTGCTCAAGATTCCAGCATCTGAAGTTTCTAATGTCTCTGTTTTCTCTTCCTTGTTGCCCTAAGGATGGATTAACCTGTAATGGTCTGAGTGCGGTAAATTCAATTTGGTTCATATTGGATTTAACATCTGTGGGGGAAATTGTGAAAGAGCGCGTTTAATAACACTTCTAATTCAATGAAAAGCACCTCAATGGAGCAACATAAAGAGATAACTAAAAGCTTAGGCAAGTGTGTAGATATTAAGGAAGATTCTTGAGAAGAAGAGAGTTTGAGGAGCTTTATGGAGGAACATCCAGAACTGAGTCTTGCCAGAGGTAGGCAAGTCTGTTAGTTATGGAGGATGGTGTTTGGAGGTCTAAATTGGAGGAATACGACATTGACAGTTAGTAGACAAATGTGAGGGGGGGGGGGGGGGGGGCGCGATGAGCAGTTAAAATATGAGACCACATGCTTCTTAAAAGCATCATTAATAGAATTGCACCTCAGAAGATTTACACTACAAATGTCAACCTTTCAGCCCATTGTATCTGCACTGATCATAATAGAGTTTTCCAATACAATTCTGTCTACCAACACTAAAGTCATAGTGTCATAAAGTTATACATTGCAGAAAAAGGTCAATTAATCCACCTTGTCCAAGTTGTCTATCCAAGTTTGTCCCATTTGCTTGCATTTGGCCCATACCCCACAAAACCTGTTCTATCCATAGACCTGTCCAAATGTCTTTTTAAACGTCTATCTATCTATATTACTAAAAGTCTCATCTTGACCACTTCCTGTTGCACTGCATATTGATTTTAGAAAAAACGCTGCCACTTACGGCTGTGATTTTTGGCCATCTTACTCAGTGCCCCTCCGCTGGTCAGGACAAGAGGATTTTTCCCATCGATGAAAAATAAAAGACTTATTAATGATTAAAAAATGTTGAGACTCTCTCTCCTGTCAATCACGCCATGAATGCCATGGGGGGAAGGACTATAAAACCCGGAAGTGTTGAGTGCCTCAGTCAGTCTCTGCAAGATGGGGGAGTGAGAGGGTCATGTCTCTCAGTCTGAGCTGTGAATAACACTGAACACATGTCTACTAAACTGTGAGTGCCCTTAATGTGGTTTGAAATTGGTGGAGAGATGAAATATTGCATTGGGGGAACAGCGCTCCAGTGAGAACATGCGACCCAATGGGTCCTACTTAGTCTAGTACTATTACTAAAAGTCTCATCTTGACCACTTCTGGTCTACGTTGTAAATAAATTTTAGAAAAATGCTACCCTATATTGCTATGATTTTTTTTGCCATCTTACTCATCATTATCCTCTCCTCCAACTGCCCCAAGTTTTTTTCCGATCAATAAAATAATAAAAAAGTTATGAATGTTTACAAAATCGTGAGATCGGCAGATTGGTCTTCTTGCCTGTCAGTCACCATGATGAAGGTGGGGGGGGGGGGGGGAGGAGAATGGAGGCCGGACGTGAGTCAGTCATCCCGGAAGACCGTGAGTGAGTTGAGTCCAGAACTGTGAGTCTACGACGTGAGTGAACTGGAGTCAGCACTGTGCTGCTTGAACTGAATTGAAGGGTTGGGCTGCACTGTGCTGCTTGAACTGAATTGAAGGGTTGGGCTGCAATGTGCTGCTTGAACTGAATTGAAGGGTTGGTCTGCACTGTGCTGCTTGAACTGAATTGAAAGGTTGGTCTGCACTATGCTGATTGAACTGAATTGAACTGAATGTCCCGCTCACTGTGGAATTCCCGCTCACTGCGGAAGTCCCGCTCAGGGGAGAGGCCATGCTCAACCGCGTGAGTAGATTCAAGTTTTACTGTCATATATATGTTGTGTGTGAGGGATGGTGTGTGTGTGTCAGATGGAGGGTGTGTGTGTGTGTGAGATGGAGTGTGTGTGAGATGGATGGAGGGTGTGTGTCTGTGTGTGAGATGGAGTGTGTGTTTGTGTGTGATGGAGGGTGTGTGTGTGTGTAAGCCTACCAGCCATGAGTGAGTCAACTGCCAGCCCACCAGCCATGAGTGAGTCAATTGCCAGCCCACCAGCAGTGAGTGAGTCAACTGCCAGCCCACCAGCCTTGAGTGAGTCAAACGCCAGCCCACCATCCGTGAGTGAGTCAAACGCCAGCCCACCAGCCGTAAGTGAGTCAAACGCCAGCCCACCAGCCGTAAGTGAGTCAACTGCCAGCCCACCAGCCGTGAGTTAGTCAACCACCAGCCCACCAGCCGTGAGTCAACTGCCAGCCCACCAGCCGTGAGTCAACTGCCAGCCCACCAGCCATGAGTGAGTGTGCTGCCAGCCCACCAGGCCAGAGTGACTGCGCTGCCGGCCCACTAGGCCCGAGTGACTGAGCTGCCAGCCCAAGAATCCATTTGGCCCACAATGTCCATATTAGCCCTCTGGAAACCTGCCCACACCATCCATACTAGCGCTCTAGAAAAACTCCATGTGTGTGTGGTCTCATCAATGACCTGTACAGTTACAACAAGAGTCCCAACTCCTAAACTCGATGTCCTGACCAATGAAGGCAAGACGCCGAATGCCTCCCTTGCCACCCTGTCGACCTGAGTCGCCACTTTCAGGGAGCTACTTACCTGAATTTCTAGGTCTCTCTGTTCTAACACACTCTCCGGTGCCCTGCAATTTATTTTAAAAGTCCTGACCTGGTTTAAATTACCAAAATGCATCCATAGCCTTGCACTTATCTGAATTAAGTTCTGAACAAGGTCCATAGTTCTACAGGTTCTGGTTTTTCATGTACACTTTCAAGTTAAGTTTGACATTGGAACAAAAAAAAATCACAGATGCTAGAAATTCAAAACAAGAACAGTAAAGGCTGGAAGCACTCGACAGATCAACAGCATTTGTGGGGAGAGGAGCAGTCGATGTTCCATGTCAGTGACCCTTCATCAGAACTAGAAATGTGAGAAAACAAGCCTGAGTAGGAAGTGTAGAGAGGGAATGTCTGCAACTGGATACAAACCAAAGTTGTGAAGGAAACAATTACTTTTTAAATCTGACAGTTTAGATAGAAGAGAGAAATTAATATGAAGCAGAAAGAAGCAGTCACTTTGGAGACAGAAAGGAAAAAAAGAAAGTGATTACATGAAATTGTTAAATTCAACATGAAGTCTAGAAGTCTAGTTATATCAAAATGAAAGATTAGGTACTGTTCCTCGAGCTAACCGAGGCATTGTTAGAGCAATATAGAACAACACAGGGAGTCTCAGTGGGAAAGGGATAGATAATTAATTTGAAGCATTTGGAAGCTTGGTGATGCCCTTGTGTGCTGGACAGAAGTGCTCTTCAAAGTACTCATCGATCTACATCAAGGTTCCCCAATGTAAAATAAATCACACTTGCAGCAATACAAGAGAATGGATGAGGTTCAAGCAGAGGCGGAAATCCTGGGGGAGGGGGACGGGGTCACACGTTCCCCCCACCCCTGCTTTGAGAGGTGTGGGACAATCTCCCCCTCCCCCCATGTTTTGTAATCTGGACTTTATCAGACGCTTTCTAAGGGCTGAATCGGCCCGTTCGCGGGGCCTAAAATCAAACTGCTGCATCGAGGCAATCGAGGCTCCCGATGTTTAAGCCCCCGCCGGCCGACGAAAGCCCCCGCGAATGGGCCGATTCAAGCCCCACGATTCGGGGCGGACGAAGCTGCTGTTGCTGGAGTTCGGAGTCGGTCACCAACCAGGTCAGCTCCCGATGTTACCGTCCACAGGGCCCACGGCCAAATCCTCGCGTGTGTGCGCATGCGCGCTTGCGGCCGCCAATAAATTGTGTCCCCCCGATGTTTTGATAGCGATTTCCGTGCCTCGGTTCAAGTATAATGCTCCTTCAACTGGAAGGACTGTTTGAGTCCCTGGCTGATTGGAAGGGAAGTGGTCAAAGGGCAGGTGGTGCATCCTACAGCTGTCTGATAAAGTACTGTGAGGAGGGGAGTGAATGGAAGAAATGGACGAGTGGGCCAGGCTGTCGTCAATGTAATTGAAAAATAATTGAGATAGGGGTCCGAGCACGAATGAAACAAAAACTATTCCCTATATTCGACAAAGAGGGAGGCAAAGCTTGGGCCCATGCAATTTCAGAAAGCTTTAATACGAAGGAAGTGAACAGAATTAAAGAAGTAGGAGGTATTGTAGACAGTGAAGATGGTTATCAAAAGTTACAGCGGGATCTTGGGCAAGAAGGCAGAGACATTGGTTGGTAGAGTTTAATGTAGCTAGATTAAGGGGTTGCATTTTGGGAAATCAAACCTAGGCAGGACCTTCACAGCAGGCACGTGCCGTGAGTGATTACTCACGGTTGGCAGTCAGTTGGCCTTTAAAAATAAAATTAAACCGCGCATGCGCATATTGTCCTCTCCGTAAAAATAAAAAATAAAAATAAAGACAATAACAATTCAATTTGCCCAAGGCTTCCAAGTCTCCTTTATTCTGAATTACTGAATGGGTGGGTGGGGGGGGGGGGGGGGGGGGGGGGGGAGGGTCATCGCAGGTGGAGAGATGGTGGGGGAAAAACGGGAGCACACCGGGACAAGTTGAATCAGTTGTCATCTTATTGAATGACAACACTTGTTCAAGGGACCAATTGGGGGGAGAGTTCCTTTCACAGCGTGTGGAGAGTCTGGCCAGGGGTAAAGTTGCGGGGAGAGCAGGAGTGTTGAGAAGGAGGGGGTCGGGAATAATGCCAGTAACTCACTCACTCCCGCATTGTAGCCGGGAGCCGACAACAGAACTGGCCGCCACTTCGGCGCCTTCTGCCAGCCCACTCACCTTTGGCAGAGTTCTCCGCCTGAACATCTCTCACCTGCCTCTCGCCGACTTCGCTCATGTCAGCCGCTTCCTGCAAATCCTTAAATTCCCACAGCCGAGTAACCTCAATCGCGCTGTCGGAATTTAAGAATTTGCGGGAAGCGGCTGACATGAGTGAGGCCAGCGAGCGGCAGGAGAGAGTTTTTTTTAGATGGAGAGCTGCCAGAGGTGAGCGGGGGCCGGCAGAAGGAGCTGAGGTGGCGGCCGGTTCCGCTGTCCGGCTCGGCAGCCACTCGTAGCCACCCGAGCTACTTCTCTCCCCCGGCCTCAATGCAGTGGCTCCGTGCAAGGAGCGTCGCAAGTGGCATGATCCCGACCCCCTCCTTCACAACATTCGTGCCCTCCCCGCAACTTTACCCCGGGCCAGACTCCCCAAACGCTGTGAAAGGAACTCTATCCCACCCCCACACCACGGGAAATACGGTATTTAAAAACATAAAGCACCAACAAATGTACTTACCACATTATCGGTACACAAACTCCCATCCTTCTCTCTTTTTTTCCTCTCACTACTGAGGTCTGAGGTTCCCACCTGCTTCAAAAGGGCATCAATTATAACAGTGCTCAAGAAGAGTAAGGTGACGTGCCTCAATGACTACCGATCTGTGGCACTAAC
Organism: Amblyraja radiata; assembly: GCF_010909765.2. Lineage (NCBI taxonomy): Eukaryota > Metazoa > Chordata > Chondrichthyes > Rajiformes > Rajidae > Amblyraja > Amblyraja radiata. The sequence goes on along the minus strand of NC_045959.1, from coordinate 22,433,188 downwards.
GTCTGTGGTGATGAAGTGCTTCGAGAGGTTGATCATGGCGCAAATCAATTCCTACCTCGCCAAAAACCTGGACCCACTGCAGTTTGCTTACCGCCACAACAGATCAATGGTGGATGCGATTTCGCTGGCCCTCCACTCCACTCTGGACCACTTGGACAACAAAAACTCATATGTCAGGCTGTTATTCATTGATTACAGCTTGGCATTTAATACTATCATCCCCTCCAAGCTGGTTACCAAACTCACAGAACTGGGTCTCTGCGCATCTCTCTGCAATTGGATCCTCGACTTCCTCATCCACAGACCAGTCTGTTCGTATTGGTGGAAATGTGTCAGACTCGATAACAATCAGCACGGGAGCACCTCAAGGCCGCGTGCTCAGCCCCCTGCTGTACTCACTCTATACTCATGACTGCGTCGCCAGTCATAGTGCGAACCATCATCAAGTTCGCTGACGACACGACTGTTGTGGGACGTATCACTGATGAGGATGAGTCCGAGTATAGAAGAGAGATTGAGCAACTGTCCATATGGTGCCAGCACACTAACCTGGCCCTCAACACCAGCAAAACCAAGGAACTGATTGTGGACGTTGGAAGGAGTAGGATGGGGACCCACAGTCCCGTTTATATCAATGCGTCAATGGTTGAAAGGGTCAAGAGCTTCAAATTCCTGGACGTGCACATCTCTGAAGATCTTTCCTGTTTCGAGAACACTGATGCAATTATCAAGAAAGCACATCAGCGCCTCTACTTCCTGAGAAGATTACGGAGAGTCGGTTTGTCAAGGAGGACTCTCTCTAACTTCTACAGGTGCACAGTAGAAAGCATGCTGACCGGTTGCATCGTGGCTTGGTTCGGCAACTTGAGCGCCCTGGAGAGGAAAAGACTACAAAAAGTAGTAAACACTGCCCAGTCATCATCGGCTCTGACCTTCCTTCCACCGAGGGGATTTATCGAAGTCGCTGCCTCAAAAAGGCTGGCAGTATCATCAAAGACCCACACCATCCTGGCCACACACTGATCTCCCTGCTACCTTCAGGTAGAAGGTACAGGAGCCTGAAGACTGCAACAACCAGGTTCAGGAATAGCTACTTCCCCACAGCCATCAGGCTATTAAACCTGGCTCGGCCAAAACTCTGAACATTAATAACCCATTATTTGTTATTTGTACTTTATCAGTTTATTTATTCATGTGTTTTGCAGTCAATGCCTATTATGTTCTGTGTGCTGAAGCAAAGCAAGAATTTCATTGTCCTATCAGGAACACATGACAATTAACTTGAACTTGAACTTGATACACTTAAAATAATGACAATCCATATTTGAAAACCCCGCCAAGAAACTAGCGCTGCGCATGTGCAGTAGGCTGCTGCGCATGCGCAGTACTGCAAAGGCAGAATTTCTGCTCCGCTTGAAATTGACGGCTTGAAGCAGCGCCGACGGCACATGGGCCGCACAGACCTTCGCGTGTTGCAAGTGCTGCGGATCAAAGGCACGGAGAATTATGTCTACCTAAGAGATCGATCTCTTGGATAGGCATAATGCTTCCATGCCTTTACTATTTATATTTAGTAATTACCATTTTATAATTTTAGTTGGGGTAGGCAGTGCCTACCTTGCCTAACCTGACGGCACGTGCCTGGTTCACAGTGAGTGGTAGAGCCCTGGTGTGTTGTAGATCAAAGGGATGTCGGAGTGCTGGTACATAGTTCTTTGAAAATGGTGTCACAGGTAGAAAGGGTGGTCAAGAAGGTTTTCCGTACATTTGGCCTTCATTAGTCAGGGTGTTGAGTAGCAAAATTGGAATGTTATGCTTCAGTTGTTCAATACATTGTTGAGGGTGCACTTAGAATATTGCATTAATATTTGGTCAACCTGATCTGAGGAAAGACATTCTTGCCATAGAGGGGGTACAGAGAAGGTTCACCAGACTGATTCCTGGGATGTCAGGACTTTCATATGAAGAAATCTGGGTAGACTCGGCTTGTACTCGCTAGAATTTAGAAGATTGAGGGGGGATCTTATAGAAACTTACAAAATTCTTAAGGGGTTGGACAGGCTAGATGCAGGAAGATTGTTCTCGATATTGGGGAAGTCCAGAACAAGGGGTCACAGTTTAAGGATAAGGGGGAAATCTTTTAGGACCAAGATGAGAAAAACATTTTTCACACAGAGAGTGGTGAATCTCTGGAATTCTCTGGCACAGAAGGTAGTTGAGGCCAGTTCATTGGCTATATTTAAGAGGGAGTTAGATGTGGCCCTTGTGGCTAAAGGTATCAGGGGGTATGGAGAGAAGGCAGGTACAGGATACTGAGTTGGATGATCAGCCATGATCATATTGAATGGCGGTGCAGGCTCGAAGGGCCAAATGGCCTACTCCTGCACCTATTTTCTATGTTTCTATGATAGGAAGGATGTTGCGAAACTGGTAAGAATGCAGAAAAGATTTACGAGGATGCTACGAGGTCTTGAAGGCCTGAGCTGTACAAAGAGGTTGGGCAGGCTACAACTTTATTTATTGGAGTGCCGGAAGCTTACGGTTGATCTTATAGAGTTGTATAACGTAATGAGGGGGATAGATAGGGCGAATGCACAGCTTTTACCCAGATTAGGGAAATTAAGAATTTAGCTGTTCACTTTGTAGATTTATTGACCTTTGTAAATTGCCCCTGCAAGGAATGAGGAGGGTGGAGTGGAAGAGAAAGTGAGGTATGAGGGTATTACTTAAAATTGGAGCATTAAGTGTTATTTGGGTGGACCCACAGAATTCAAGTCATAAAGAAAAAACACTCCCAGGGCAGCTTAACACATGAATGTAAAGAGTTGTGTTTTTCAGATATTGAAGAATATTTTCGTTTCACGGGCACAGTAATGAAAATCATAGCAACAAAATCTCACTCTTGGAATGGTTAGCAACCTGGTAATTTCCCTTTTAAGGCATTATTTATTCAAACATATTACATCATAGATTTTAATAGCATCCTGGCTTTGATTTTTGGACTAATGATCCAGGAAATTTGAATTTAGTTAATTAAATAAATCTTATGTAGTGATTTGATCTATGAGGGGTGAATGTGTCATTAATGGCAGTTATGCAGCCAACAGCTTGCTGTTAAACTAAATCTGACTCACTGACTCTCCTTCGGGTGGGATGTCTAGGTGTTTGTGATCCAGAACTGCAGCAACATGGTTTAGTCTCAGCTTTGCTCTGAAATAGCTGTTACCGCCATCTCTCAGGTCATTATGGACAGGCAAAGAGAAAAATAAATGACCTGTGGCAGTTAGATCCTTGGAATGCACAGCCTACTGTTCTGCCATTAATACAGCAAAATAAAACACTGTAGATGCAGGAAATCTGAAATTTAAAAAAGGAAAAGCTGAAAATATTTATTAGCTCATAATAATAATAATAATATCTTTTATTGTCATTGCACATAAAACATTTGTGGTGATGGATACAGAGTTAATGTTTCAGGTCGATTATCTTTCATTGGAAATGAATGAAGAATCAGTGCATTTTAATCTAGCATGGTAGTATAATCTGTATTATGTTGAATTATTTGAATTCATTTTTAAAGGGAATTTTTTCTTTATTCTTATTTATCTCCCTCTATTTGAACTTCTTCAAACAGATTCACTTGGATTAATCAGCAAGATGGCACAAAAATCAATAACATCACCTGGACAACATTGCTCTCGCTCTATGTCTGATATTCTCTTTATTCTCTCCACCCCTCCCATACTCTTACTTTAAAATATGCTTGTATTCTCACTTTTCGAGTTCAGATGAAAGATAAGTAATTTGAAATATTATTTTTTTCTCTCTCTCACAGACACTGCTTGACCTGTTAAGAATTTCCATCTTTTTTTTAAATTTCAAATTTGCAACAAATCTTATCGTACTTCAATTAAAACAGCAGTATAAAACAGCGGTTATACGTCAGTGAAAACAAGTAGCTCTCAGAATGTGATTTGGACGGTTATTTTGGACCTTGGCACTTGATCGTAGCTTTTACTGTAGTCCTCAAGAGACTGCAATAGCCACAAGCACAATTGAAGTGTGCCTTGAAGAACTCTCTTGGAATGAGAGTTTGGAGAGCAGATACATGTTCTGTTTTGGCAAATAAAATTCAAAAGGTATCACATGTGCAGGTCAGGAGTCAATTCACTTCAGCTTTTGTCATTCTGTGCTGAGAATTTCTAGCAGCTTTGCAGCAAGACTGTGAGCTCCGTACAAGGCACACTGCAACTGTGCTTGTGCTTACTGCAGACTATTTAATGTCTGTAAACTACCATCAAGGGCCAACAATTGAATTAATGAAAGGCAAAGTACAGAGCAGTCATTAGTGCGTTTTCTAATACCATGATTTTCCACAGAAAAATACCAAAAACTTTTGATTAACGAGGGATGCGGTGAAAGAGGGTATAACATTGGTGTAGGTTGCTTGAGCTAAACAGGTTTAGTTTAATTTTAATTTTAGTTTTGGAGATACAGCAAGGAAACGGGCCCTTTGGTTCACCGGGTCCGCACGGACCATTAATCACCCGCTCACCCGAGGTCTATTTTATCCATCTTTCTCGTCCACTCCCTACACATTAAGGGCAATTTATAGAGGCCAATTAACCCTACTAGATGATGTACAGTTAAACTCTGATAATCTGCCATCCAACATCATAAATTCATAAGTGATTAGGCCATTCGGCCCATCAAGTCTACTCTGCCATTCAATCATGGCTGATCTATCTCTCAACCCCATTCTCCTGCCTTCTACCCATAACATACATAGATACATAGAAAATAGGTGCAGGAGTAGGCCATTCGGCCCTTTGAGCCTGCACCGCCATTCAATATGATCGTGGCTGATCATCCAACTCAGTATCCCGTACCTGCCTTCTCTCCATACCCCCTGATCCCTTTAGCCGCAAGGGCTACATCTAACTCCCTCTTAAATATAGCCAATGAACTGACCTCAACTACCCTCTGTGGCAGAGAGTTCCAGAGATTCACCACTCTCTGTGTGAAAAATGTTTTTCTCATCTCGGTATTAAAGGATTTCCCCCTTATCCTTAAACTGTGACCCCTTGTCCTGGACTTCCCCAACATCGGGAACAATCTTCCTGCATCTAGCCTGTCCAACCCCTTCTGTATAACCCCTGACACCCATACTCATCAAGAATCCATCTCACTCCGCCTTAAAAATATCCATTGACATGAGCTCCACAGCCTTCTATGGTAATGAATTCCACAGATTAACCACCCTCTGATTAAAGAAATTCCTCCTTATCTCCTTCCTAAAGGAACGTCCTTTTATTCTGAGGCTAAGGCCTAGACTCTCCGTCTCCTGATGGTTCAGCATCAGGCTCATCAGGTAATGTTTTGTAGGCTCCAATAAAACTCACTATGGGCCGTGTTCCATCATTATTCACGGGTCCCAGCGACCCCGGGGTTCCCACAATACTCCATCATGCACTGGCCTATTGTACTTCTACTCTCCTAAAAATTACCAAGTTTAGTGGAGAACTTATTATACATGGATCACATTATATGTGACATCATTGAAAATGAGACCTATTTAAAAATATGTCGGGGAATTATATGAATAGCACCCAATAATCTGGAAAACCTGTTAGTCCAGCTCCACTAAAGTTGTGAGTGTGCCGAATTATCAGAGAACATTGCGCAGCAGTTGAGCAGCTGCCTCTCAGTGCCGGAGACCCAGGTTCAATTCTGGCTATAGGTGCTGTCTGTGCAAAGTTTGTATGTTTTCCCTGTGATCGTGTGGGTTTTCTATGGATGCTCCGGTTTCCCCTTACATTTCAAAGACCTGTAGTTGGTAGGTTGATTGGCTTCTGTATAGTTGCCCCTAGTGTGTAGGATGCTAAAGAGGGATAACATAGAATTAGTCTATGGATGATCAATGAATGGCGTGGACTCAGTGGGGCGATGGGCCTCTTTCCACGCTGTATCTCAAAAAAAAATCATTGATTTCTAAAATTTTGGGTAACCAACCTGTTGATTTTCCTATACAGATACAGATCTCATCAACTACAATCCTTCTGCCAGCTAAAGTAACATCCTTCTACTGTAATAGGGGTCGGTGGGGGCGCTGCAATGGTGGCAGCCCTGTCAGCAGCGCGTTAGTTTTTTTCAACTTTTTAATTTTTTTTAGTATGTTTTAAAGTATGTTTTTAATGTTTCTTTGTGTGTTTTGTGTGGGGGGTGGTGTGGGGGGGGTAAGGGGGAAACCGTTTCGGCCGCCTTCTCCATGGAGAGGTGACTTTTTCCAGGTCGCCCCCCCCGTGGCCTAACAGCAAGGATCGGCGCGGCCTTTCCCGGGGCTTCAGCGGTGGGCGCAGCGTGGAGTCTCGGCGTGGAGCAGTTTAGCTGGCCCGGGGCAGCCGGCAGCCTGAAGCCGCGGTCTGCAAAGTTTCAGATGGCGCGGCGTCCGCAGCCCGGGATCCCTCGTGGGGGACCCGGGGGAAGAAGAAGCCATCACTGCCGGCCCTCGGACAACTTCTACCGCGGGCGCGGTGGCGACTTACCATCACCCCTGGAGGGGAGCTTCGACCACCGGCCCTGCGGTGTGCGGTGCTTCTGGCTGCGGGGCGGGAACTTTAAACTTTAAATCTTCGGCCTGCGGCCTGCGGCCTACACCAACTTAAAGCCGCGGTCTCCGGTGGGGAAGAGCCGACTCTGGACTTACCTGGACTTGTACCTTGTCCTTTTACCATCTGGACGCCCGCAGCAACGGCTGCGGAGGGTTGAGGTCCCGACCACGGGGGAAAATGGAGGAGGACTGGCCAAATTGTGTGCCTTCCACCACAGTGATGAATGCTGTGGTGGATGTTTATGTTAAATTTTTATTGTGTTTTTGTGTGTGTTCTTTATAATTGTACTGCTGCTGACATATTCATTTCACTTGCACTTATGTGCAATGTGACAAATAAACCGTGTTGTATTGTATTGTATTGTAACATGTAACATGTTGCCACATGCGGCCCACAGGCAGAAGATAGGAAAGATCAGTGAACTTTTATAACTGGTCTGCTGTACAATTTACCTGATAGTATGCACTGCAAAGCATTTCACTGTACCTAGGGATAAGTGACAATAAGGTATCATCGAATCATTGCATTGAATCGTTCAATGAATTGGATTTGATGTTGAAAAATATTGGGCAACACTTAAGGGATTTCCAATTTTAAATGTTGTTCCAGTTGAGGGAATTAGCTCTCTTCCTCTTATGATTCCACTTTAAAGCCCGAGATAGACTTGCCCCGCAGTCGGTGGCAGTGAAGAGCGTTTGAATGACGAGGAGTATGAGGTTGGATGGAAATGTCAGGGGCACTGAAGGGTGTGGGGAGGGATGTACGCGAGGAGATCTGCGCTCGATTTGCAGCGCCGACGCCGCCTTTATAAGGAACTGTGCAAATGAAGATCGCACCGCTCCCTTGACTGCAACCTCAAATACACAAACGTCGAGGAAGGCGAAGTAATATCTTCGGGAAGGACGGGGCAAAGCAGAAAACTCCCTGGAATAAGAACAGGAGAGACGTCTCGGCAGAATCCACAAGGAGATAAGACAGACAGACAGAGAGAGAGAGAGAAAGAGTGAGTGAATTTTAAAGGGGGAAATAGCAAATGAAAATGGACTGGAAGATAATTAAACTTGCATTCGACCAGAATAACTTTGTGAAGCTTTAATGATGCAAATGTACCGATAGTCTCGGAAAGGCACTGTAAACGTTGCAAGGATAGAAGTTAACGGCGCTGGTGATTTTTTCCCCTTCCACAGGTGCAGGGATGGAGCCGAACCAGAACGTGTGGGGGTTGAACGAGAGTAGCAATGTGACGGGAGAACACTATGAGACCGGCATGGACGGTTTCATCGTCAGCTTCATCTTCAGCCTCATCTTTTGCCTCGGAGTCCTGGGCAACTCCCTGGTCATCACGGTGTTGGCCCGCAGTTCCCCGCACAAACCTCGAAGTACCTCCAATATCTTAATCCTCAACCTCAGCATCGCCGACCTGTCCTACCTTCTCCTATGCATCCCCTTTCAGGCCACTTACTACATCTTGCCCCATTGGGTCTTTGGGAGCTTTCTCTGCAAGTTTGTCCACTACTTCTTCACGGTGTCGGTGCTGGTCAGCTTCTTCACCCTCTCGGCCATGGCTGTGGATCGCTACATTGCCATTGTCCACTACAGGAAGTCCCCGTGTATTCGAGTGGCCAGACGCACAATGATCGGCGTGTTGTTCATCTGGTTGATCTCGTTAGCCGCTGCATCGCCCGAGGCGTACAACCACGTGCTGATATACAAGGGTGACCTCGGTCCCTTCTGCTGGGAGATGTGGACGGTCCTCCTGCACAAGCAAGTCTACAAAGTGGCCACCTTCGTGGTTGGCTACATGCTGCCTCTGCTTCTCATCTGCTACTGCTACGCCAAGGTAAGCCGTGCGGTTGGTGCCAGTTGCTTGCAACTCTCATCTCCTCCCAGTGTGGTACAGCTGGCGTCGGGAATGTACTACCAGAGTTGGTACTTGGGTGGGTGGGTGCATGAAGAGTTGTGGCTTACTGCGGTGGGGTTTGGAGTAGCCTAAGATGCAATAAATTGAATGGCCCTTTTCTCTGTTGCACATTCTATGAGCAAGCCACTCCACTAATCTAGCAAAACACAAAGAGCCCTGGGAACTCAGTAAGTCGGACAGCATCTGAGGAGGGAAATGGACTGATGATGTTTCGCGTTGGAACCATCCTTCAGACTAAGGTTCCCCGTCGCCTGTCCATTTTCCACCACATAATCTGTCTGACTCACTGAGTTCCTTCAGCTCTTTGTGTTTTGCTAGTGTTTCCAGCATCTCCGGTTCCTTGAATCTCCACTAATCTGACATGACCATGTTTGGATCATTTTGCTGGAATGAAAGCAGGAAGTATGAAAGGGGTTAGACACTGCAAAGACCAGAGCTCAGCATGGTTGACTGTGATGAAGTGATTACCTTCTGCAATGACCAAGAGGGCAGAATTGAAGGAAGGCTGATATCTTTGAGGGCTATAAGGTAGTACCGATAGGGAGGCTCTAGGTTGAAGTCACCTAGTTTGAAAATTTGAGCAGTTGCTTAAGAAGGACCTATTCTTTGTTGGTGAGCATGGACATTGTTCGCAATGTTTTAGCTAATTTCAGGTTTACAAAGCATAGATTGGCAATGGTAGCCAGGAGAGGTCTGAAGAAGGGTCTCGACCTGAAAAGCCACCTATAGGGAGGATGCACGAAAGGTCACTGGGTCATAGGGCTCGACACACGGAGCCGCTAAATCCAACTGGAAGACATCCGTTGCGTACTTTCCTACCTGTTTAAAACCGCCAAAATGTTGAATTTTTGCGCTGAAAAAAATTGTGGGAGTCGGGGTAAGTGTGAGAGACATGTACCCAACTTTATAATTCCAAACGTGAAGCGAAATGAAGGTATAGAGAAGCGAGAACTGAAGGGACTACAGCAGTTAAAGTGCTTGGTAAACATTGAAAATATTGGGAATTATCGCGTTTGCTCACTGCATTTCATCAAGTAAGGCATTATTTGTGTTTTTTCTTGATTCCTTTGGTATCTAAAAATTCTCAGAAGTGATAAATCTGGCTGTAACTTTTTCTTCAGATGCGTTTTCATTTTGTATGTAAATACCCACGAGAACCATGCGCGATTAAAAAAAATTACAGCCAGATTTATCACTTCTGAAACTTTTTAGATGCCAAAGGAATCAAGAAAAAACACAAATAATACCTTAGTTGATGAGAAATGCAGTGAGCAAACGGCCAATGTTCACCAAGCACTCTGGCTGTTGTTGTCCCTTCAGTTCTCGTTTCTATCTACCGTCATTTCTCCTCACTTTTGGAATTCTGAAGTAGGCTAAATGTCTCTCACGCTTATCCCGATTCCCATAATTATTTACAGCGCAAAAATGGACAATTTCAGCGGGTTTTAACGGGCCTGCTGCACTGGAAACAATGGTAAGTGCCTACCTGCAGTACATCGCGTGTAATCCATTTGGAGTAGCGTAGCAACAGTACGGGTCATGGGTCGTGACCCGACTGCCGTGAAACCTCCCTATTCCTTTCTCCAGAGATGCTGTCTGACCCACTAAGTTGCTGCTGCTTTTTGTGTCTATGTTCGAGTGTTGGAATGGTTGAGTTGAGAGGCAAACAAAGGTCATCTTCAATAAGTAATAAAGAGGAGTGAAGTGAACCTTGCTGTCTCCTCATTATCAATGGGATTACTGTAAATCCACCCAGGGATAGGGAGAGAATGATCTATTGGGCCTATTGCGAGTTTATGTACAGGGACATATCTATCCATGCACTGTATACTTGTATTTATACATATTCATTTTAAACATGTATGTCATGTTTTATACTTTGGCAATATAACAATGTATTTTTTATCATGTCAATAAAGTTTTTAAATTGAATTGAAAATTGAAATTGAAATAATTGATCATCTTTTAAGAATGCTGCTTTTCACTGTTTTTAAATCCTGTCAGGCACTGCCTGTGTTAAATCCATCAGGACTGACCATATTACTGCTTTGAACCACTTACTCCATTGTTATGCAGCTGTGCTGAATTTCACTATTTGGATTAACTGAGAAGCAACACCACTCAGACAAGCACCACTGAGGATTTTGAGCTGATGTTGCCAAGAAAATTTTGGGGGTAGAAATCAGTCTTCGCCTTGGTAATAGCTTTGAAAAAGAGGGAAAATGGTTCTAAAGTAACTGAGAGAAGGACTGGAGAGAAAGTTAGGAGAAGGGAGGAGCCCACTTAAAACCTTAAGTATTTAGAGGACTTGGATGGGCACTCCACCTCCAAGAACCCTTGTTTGCAAATACTGTGAATTATTTGCTCTTTATTCATAGTTTCAGGTGCTTGACTCTCTCTCCGCATGCAACATTGCAAATTATGTTTGTTACACCTTGCAATAAATTCAGTAAATTTGCCGAATGAGCAAATGGGCAACTGAAGTTCAAGGCAAATAAAAGCGAGGAAGTGCATTTTAGTTAGGTTGATTATTACGTGGAAACTGAGATATGTTTGTTAGAGGGACAAAGGGACTTTGGAGTTCAAATATACACATTACCAAACATTGTGCTATGGGCTAGCAAGGTTATAAAGAAAGGTACACAAAAATGCTGGAGAAACTCAGCGGGTGCAGCAGCATCTATGGAGCGAAGGAAATAGGCAACGTTTCGGGCCGAAACCCTTCTTCAGACAATAAAGAAACCCTTCTTCAGACAATAAAGAAATATAAAGAAATCTGTCCATTCTGTATCAATGGTACACTAAAGTGGAGATGGTGGAGAACTTTAAATTGTTGGGTGTAAATATTATCAAAAATCCTTGCATATTTCTTATCTGCACTTTCCCTGTAGATATAGCACTATATTGTGAACTCTGTTCATTTTCTTTTTTGCACTACTGGATGCACCCAAGTATTGTACGATTTGTTCAAATTACATGAAAAAAATGCTTTTTCACTATATCTCGGTACACGTCTCAATAATAAACCAATACCAATAATTAGATTTTATATCCAGAGGAATACAATCAGAAAGTACAAAAGATATGTTAAAATATTTGAACTTAGTAAGAAAATAGTCACAACCCTATGTACTCTTCTGGTCACCAAATTATTAATAAGGATAGAGAGGGATCAGAGAGAGAATGTGCAGGGAAGGTTTACATGGCTGATACCAGAAATGCTAAGTTGAACATCTCAAGAAACAGGGTCTTGGTGAGACCACACCTGGAGTATTGTGTACAGTTTTGGTCTCCTAATCTGAGGAAAGACATTCTTGCCATAGAGGGAGTACAGAGAAGGTTCACCTGATTCCTGGGATGTCAGGACTTTCATATGAAGAAAGACTGGATAGACACGGCTTGTACTCGCTAGAATTTAGAAGATAGATTGAGGGGGGATCTTATAGAAACGTACAAAATTCTCAAGGGGTTGGACAGGCTAGATGCAGGAAGATTATTCCCGATGTTGGGGAAGTCCAGAACAAGGGGTCACTTTTAAGGATAAGGGGGAAGTCTTTTAGGACTGAGATGAGAAAATCATTTTTTACACAGAGAGTGGTGAATCTGTGGAATTCTCTGCCACAGAAGGTAGTTGAGGCTAGTTCATTGGCTATATTTAAGAGGGAGTTAGATGTGGCCCTTGTGGCTAAAGGGATCAGGGGGTATGGAGAGAAGGCAGGTACAGGATACTGAGTTGGATGATCAGCCATGATCATATTGAATGGCAGTGCAGGCTCGAGAGGCCGAATGGCCTACTCCTGCACCTATTTTCTACATTTCTATGTGAATGGGCTGGGTTTATTTTCTCTTGAAAACAGAAGTTTGATGGGCAAGCCAATCAGTTATTAATTGATGAAAGGCTTCAACGCATTGGATACAGAGAGAACATTTCCATTGGTGGAGAAGAGCAGACCCAGAGATTTTCAATGTAAGGTGGGTGCTGAGAATTCCACAATGGAATTTGTGAGAGACACCTTTATCCAAAGACCAGTGGGACTGTAAAACGTGCTTGTTCAGAGTGTGGTTAAGGTAAATATTATTTAAGGATATGAAAACCCAAAAAACTGTGGATGCTGGAAAATTGAAAACAGAAAATGATGGAAACCTCTGAGTGTTTGACCTGAAACTCTATTTCTCTTTCCACAGATGCTGTCTTAACTTGCTGAGTGTTTCCAGTATTTTCTGTTCTTATGTTACACTCAAAGGATAATAATTTGAAGGAGAATAATAATAATAATAATGGATGGGATTTATATAGCGCCTTTCTAATACTCAAGGCGCTTTACATCGCATTATTCATTCACTCCTCAGTCACACTCAGTGGTGGTAAGCTACTTCTGTAGCCACAGCTGCCCTGGGGCAGACTGACGGAAGCGTGGCAGCCAATCTGCGCCTACGGCCCCTCCGACCACCACCAATCACTCACACACATTCACACACAGGCAAAGGTGGGTGAAGTGCCTTGCCCAAGGACACAACGACAGTATGCACTCCAAGCGGGTTTCGAACCGGCTACCTTCCGGTTGCCAGCCGAACACTTAGCCCATTGTGCCATCTGTCGTCCCATGAGGCTACAGTGATATATTTAGTGACAGAAGCTCAAGTGTGAGTGCCAAAATAGGTTGGGCTGAATGGCCTGCTCTATATCTTGTATAATCTTTTTATCGTCATCTTATCCTAATTTTTGTCCCACGTACCTTAGGTTTTGAACATTGATAGTTTTGGTGCAAAAGTAACTGAACAAAAGCAAAGTGCCACAGATCCTGGAAATGCTAAAAAAAATTTAAGCTAGCAAGATATTGGTAAAGGGAAAGTGGAGGTAAGCACAAAGGGGTATGATTGATTGATTGATTGAAGAAAAGGCTTAAGCTGCTGAGACAAAAGGAGGGTGAAGGGCTTCATTAATTCCGTGATTGTGCTGCCTTGTCATCTCATATCACCCTTTAGTTTTGATGAAAGGTCATTTTTTGCTCCACGCCCCTCTCTACAAACATTGTCTGACCTGAATATTCCACACTATTATTACAAATTCATTTAATTTTGTTTTGATTGATCATGGTGACATTTCCAGATGTCTTTGTTGGTTTACGATGTTACGTGTATTGCTTTCAGGTCCTGAATCATTTGCGCAGAAAACTACACAATATTTCAAAGAAGTCCGAATCTGCAAAAAGGAAGGTAAGCATTGTCTTGACAACATCTCCCCAAGACCTCGGGACTCTTCCAGTTCTGGCCTTAAGCTTTTTGCGTCATAGACTGGAATTCCATCTCTAACATAATTCATTTTAAAGCATTTGAAATCTACCAAGATCTTTTTCGTCTGTCCTTAAATAGTTCAATTTCAGATTTTGTTTTATCAACTTCCTTCCTTGGGTTGTTTAACATTTGTTGTGCTATATTAGGTCATGAGATCATAAGTGATAGGAGTAGAATTAGGCCATTTGGCCCATCAAGTCTACTCTGCCATTCAATCATGGCTGAGCTATCTCTCCCTCCTAACCCCATTCTCCTGCCTTCTCCCATAACCTCTGACACCCATACTAATCAAGAATCTATCCATCTATATCGGTGAGACCAAGCGGAGGTTGGGCGATCGTTTCGCCAAACACCTCCGCTCGGTCCGCAATAACCAAGCTGACCTCCCGGTGGCTCAGCACTTCAACTCCCCCTCCCACTCCGTCTCCGACCTCTCTGTCCTGGGTCTCCTCCATGGCCAGAGCGAGCAACACCAGAAATTGGAGGAACAGCACCTCATATTCCGCTTGGGGAGTCTGCATCCTGGGGGCATGAACATCGAATTCTCCCAATTTTGTTAGTCCTTGCTGTCTCCTCCCCTTCCTCAGTCCCCCTGCTGTCTCCTCCCATCCCCCAGCCTTCGGGCTCCTCCTCCTTTTTCCTTTCTTGTCCCCGTCCCCCCCACCCCCGATCAGTCTGAAGAAGGGTTTCGGCCCGAAACGTTGCCTATTTCCTTCGCTCCATAGATGCTGCTGCACCCGCTGAGTTTCTCCAGCTTTTTTGTGTACCAAGAATCTATCCATCTCTGCCTTGAAAATATCCACTGACTGGGCCTCCACAGTCTTCAGTGGCAAAGAATTACACGGATTCACCACCCTCTGACTAAAGAATGCAAATTTATTGAATTTCAATCTATTTCATCGACGTACATTAATTTGTGATGTAGTGTAAAATTCCAGGAGCAATGTCTTAGCAATGGAGAAACAGCATCTGCAGTTACTGTTTTGGTTATATTTTTTAAATTTTTACAAGAGGATGAGGCAGGATTGTAATTCTACTCATTCTGAGAAAACATATTAAGATAAGTGGAATTTGAAACCCAAGGGGGAGTTATAGAAACATAGAAAATAGGTGCAGGAGTAGGCCATTCGGCCCTTCGAGCCTGCACTGCCATTCAATATGATCATGGCTGATCATCCAACTCAGTATCCTGTACCTAATGATGCCAAAGTAATGATGCCAAAGTAATTGTAATTATTCCAGAACTTTCTTGTGAGTAAGAATTATTTCAAATAACCAGGGTGTGGTGAAAACTAAACTCATGTTCAGCAGAATTGATGCTGTTAACATTTTTGACTATAGCTCGGTTTGTCTTTATTTGTTTGTAAGTGACCAGAGGCAATGAAAGGGAATAACAGTGTTGAGCAATGATAGAAATACGTATTAGCCGAGAATAGTGTTGTAACATGGGAAGGAGTATTTGTAACAACGATAGGTTATTCAGCCCCTTGAGTTTTAGTCATTCATTTAAATCTGTTTCAACATTAATCTACATCAACCGACCTCTGTAATCTGTAATATCCTGCCTGACACAAATCTACATATAATCAGTTGTAGCAATTTTCAGTTGAACCAGCTTCAACTGCTCATTGTGGAAAAGGGTTCCTAATGTTCTCTTTGCCCAGTAATGATGCATTTCCTGAATGCTCTGGATTATATTTTAAGATTACGCCCCCTTCCTCAAAACTTCCCCACCTTCCCGCTACTCCAGTCTCACTTCCCTTTCACCTGCCACACCTTGATGCCCAGAGGAATTAATGCAGATGGAGATAAACCAAACACACTTTCTTAGTCTTAAACGTTTAATTAGATCTTAATCCTTTATGTTCATCAAGTCTAAGCCGAATCACCACAAATTTAAAAGAGACAGGACTTGGCTTCTCTGCTTTGATCCAGGGTATTCAAGGACATTATTGACATGTTTAGCCTGAGCAGAAGTCTAATGAACCTACACACTTTCAACAGAGAACTGTTGACAAGGTTAATGACCAGATTATTGAAGCTGAAGCAGCAGCTTGAATAAGGGGTCAACCAGGTCTGGAAGCAAAGCGTAGCATGTCTCTCACATTGGCAGGATGTCCCTTGTGATGTTGCCCTGTGTCTCTATGTTGGAGCCTTGCAGCTGCTACATATTAAACTCTTCTGGTTCAGGGGCATGGTGCAAGATATATCAAAGTTAGCTAATAACAAATACAATCTAAGACCAAACATCCACAGGGTTACAAGAGTGAGAGACCAATCATCCAGATGCGGGCTAAAAGCATTTCAGTGTAATGTGATCTGAAGTTGTGCATTTTAGTGTCAAAGTTATACAGCATGGAAACAAGCTCTTAGGTCCAACTCATTGGATTAACTTTCCAATGCCTCAGGGTTGTCTAAGATAAATTCCATCTGCCATTCCTTGACTCGCTTCCCCATTTCATCTAGATCCAGTTGTAATGTTTGATGACGTCTTCACGGTGTGCAACACCCCCAATTTCCAAATTGTAAATGTAGATGGCAAACAACAGTGGACCCAGCACCAATCCTTACGGCACCCCACTGGTCACAGACCTCTCGTCTAAATACCAACTCTCCACTGTCACCCTCTGACTCTTCACCACTAAGTCAATTTTGTATCCAATTGCCTAACTCACACTGAATACCACTGAAAGTGATCTAACTTTCCAGCCTAGCTTAGCATGTGGGACTCTGTCAAAGGTCTTGCTAAAGTCCATGTATACAGTCTGACACCCTGCCCTCATCAAACTTCTAGCTCTTCAAAAGACTCAATCAAATATGTGAGACATGATTTCCCACAATAACACCATGCCTACTATCTCTCAGCGATCCTTGCCCTTCCAAATGCTGGTAGATCTTGTTTCCCAGAATCCTGTCCTGTAGCTTTTCCACCACTGACGTTTGGCTCACTGGCCTGTAGTTCCCAGGCTTGTCTTTGCAGCCATTCTTAAATAAAGGCACAATACCAACAACCCGCAGGTTTCATGGTATCTCACTAGTGGCAAAAAAAAGATGATTCAAATATTTTAAGTTGGAAAGGAAGTTTATCCTAAGTTGCAAAATGTTTCCAGCAGTTTGAACTGACGAGAGATTTAGATATATGTGGGAAGAATTTAGAATTTTAAGACATTGAGTTACACAGCCTGGAAACGGGTCCCTCGGCTCAATTCATCCATGCCAACCAATGTGCCAACCTGCGTCAGTTCCATTTGCAGGTGTTTGGCGGATACTTCGTACCTGTCCAAATGTTTTAAGCATTGTAAATGTACCTACATCCCTACCACCTCCTCTGGCAGCTTGTTCCATATACCCACCATCGTTTGTGTGGAAAAAACTTGCCCCTCAGGTTCCCTTTAAATCTTTCTCGTTAGTTTTTATAGATGCAGCATGGAAACAGGCCCTTCGGCCCGCTGAGTCCATGCCGACCAGCTGTCACGCAGACACTAATTCAATCCTGCACACTAGGGACATTTTGCAGAAGCCAATTAACATAAACCTGCGCGTCTTTAGAATGTTGGACTAAACCGGAGCACCCATAGAAAACCCACATGGTCAGAGGAAGAATGTACAAACACCATACAGACAGCACCTATAGTCTGGATCAAACATGGGTCTCTGACACTGTAAAGCCTCAACAGTACCGTTGTGCCACTGTGTCTTCTCACCTTAACCCTATGCAATCTAATTTTAACCTACCCTGGGAAAGAGACTATGGCTATCTACCTGCTCATAATTATAGAAACCTATAAGGTCAGCCCTCATCCTTCTCCTTGACTCCATGGAGCAATCCCAGCCTATACAGCCTCTACTTTTAACTCAATTCCCCCAGTCCTAACAACATTCTTGTAAAGCATTTCTGCACCCTCTCTAGGTTAATCACATCCTTCCTATAATATGGCAACCAGAACCGCACACAAATCTTCAGCTGCATTCCCATCAACAAAGAACAATGAAGTAACATTTGCCCATTATATGTTGATTCTGAAATTTCTTCCAGTCCCAAGTGTGTTCTGCTCTGTTCTTATGGATAATGAATGAGATTGATTTCTCCTCCGCAGTGGAAGATGTGGTTTGAAATTCACACTTTCTCTAAATTAAGGTGACTGGGGATTCGGGACCTAATTCAGAGACTTCAGCAGAAAATAGTCATGCTGACATTTGCTGTGCAATACTGAGTACAGCGCCTTCAGGAGAGAAATGTCTAGGATGAGTTGACAATAGAGATGGGTGAATTGGCCACTGTAGGTTGTCCCTAGTGCAGGTGGATGATGGGAGTCTGAAGAAGGGTCTTGACCAGAAACGACACCCGTTCTTTCTCTCCTAAGATGCTGCCTGTCCTGCTGAGTTGATGGGCATGTGATAAAAATGGAAGAATGAGATATATTGGAATCACCTGAAATCTGGTCTGTCTGCTTACTATATGACAATAATGACAACAAAGTACTTTGTTGTGAGCATTCATCACAAATGAAAAACAGAATTGATGTGGGGTGGTATGGGGGCGGGGTGATGTGGGGGGGTGGGTGGTGTGTGGGGGTGGGGTGGGGCAGGGGAGAAACGGGAGGGTAAAGGGGGGTGTGGGTGTGTGGGGCGGATGAGGGTTGTGTGGGGAGGACGGGGAGGGGGGAAGGGGGAGGAGGGGGAGGGGGGAAGGGGGAGGGGGAAGGGGGGTTGTGGGGGGAAGGGGGTGGAGGGATTCCACTCAGCGGCCACAGGCCGCGGCACCACACAGCACCTCCCGACTCCACACAGCGGCTTTCCTGACTCCACACAGCTGGCTTTTCCGACTCCACACATCTGGCTTTTCCGACTACACTGTTGTGGACTCAATCAGCACTTATGGACTCAGCCCCGCCTCCGGGATTTATTCCTCCAGCTGGTGTCAGAAGGGGCGTTTCCTTCATGGTTAATGACAGGGGAGAAGACCAATTTACTGATATTACAATTTTTTAAACCTTCATAACTTTTGTATAATTCCACCAATCAGAACCAAACTTAGTGGGTTGGAGTGGAGGAGAACGGTAAGTAATGTGGTGAAAAATCCTATCGATAAAGGGTACCGCTTTTGCACAAATTTTTTTTTGAAAGCAAAGCTGAAGTGGTCAAGATGAGAGTTTTAATAATAGTATAGATGTAAACGCAGAGGTTAGTTTGATTTCTTTCATGCATGCTGGAATAGGGTTATCGAACAACCCATGAGTGTTGAAAAGGGAATTGCATAAACATTTAAGAGCAGTACTCTCATATACATGGTGTTGTTTAAGAAGGAGCTGCAGATGCTGGAGAATCGAAGGTAGGCAAAAATGCTGGAGAAACTCAGCGGGTGAGGCAGCATCTATGGAGCAAAGGAAATGGGTGACGTTGCAGGTCGAGACCCTTCTTCAAACTGAAGTGGGGGTGAGGGGGGCGGGAAGAAGAAAGGAAGAGGCGGGGACAGTGGGCTGTGGGAGAGCTGGGAAGGGGAGAGGAAAGAAGGGGAAAGCAGGGACTACCTATACATGGTGCTCTTTCATATACCTTCAAGTTCATTTCATTACAATTATGTGAGTAATAGCTATGACTATTTAACACGAGAACCAAAAAAAATGAAAGCGATCCCCAAAGATATAAATAAATGATATTGGTTGATGAAGGAATGTGGTCATAAAATAGTCCTGGGGCCTGTTTTAACCCTTGCTTGACCAGTAAGGTTGAATCAATCAGTCCGAAGAAGGGTGCTAACCCGAAATGTTACCTATCCAGGCTCTCCAAAGATGCTGCCTGTCCAACTGAGTTACTTCAGCACTTTGTGTCCTTTAGTGTAAACCAGCATCTGCAGTTCCTTACTTCTAAAGGTTGAATTAATTCCTGTTTGAAAATCAGCCTTTTTAATCACACTGTACCTCTCAACTATTGGTTGACCTTTGATCTAAATTTCCTTTATTAGTAATGATAGCGTCAAAACATAAAAGTAGAGGTTGTACATAGAATGGATTACGGTATGACATAGTTGGCACCTAAATTTAGGTTCCACTGTACTGTTTTGTATTGTATTAACTTCTAATAAAATAAACAAAACAAAAAAACAAAAAACAAAAAAAACAAAAACAAAAACAAAAAAAAGTAATTTGTGCATTTGTAATAAATCATTACTTGGATTTGGCAGAATTTTCATTTAAGAGTTTTTCATTTTCAGTGGTAGGGAGTGACAAACTACTGAAAAATTTCAACTCGGTTGTCTGTTTACAGGTAATTTTCTATTGTTTATTTTATGCTTATTTTAATTTTGACTTTATATGTTATTTGGGTACCTTTAATTCCCTGAAGAAATGCTATGGATGGATACACGCAGAGCTGTAGACTTGCTGTGGATAATAAGCAATTGTGATCAATAATGTTTCCTTGGTTACATATTACACTGGCATGATACTAATGGGTCACCTCGCAATGTCGAATGTGAAGGCTTTGTTATTTTAAAATGGATTCTGAAGAATTCTTGATAAACATCATAAACAATTTTAGCAAAATAATCATTTTAATTTGAACTTTAGAACCTATGGGTAGAACATTTTCTTGGGAATATTTTATGGGAGTGAATTTAAATCAAATTAAAAATCAAACTTGAACATTTCAAAACTAACATTCATAAATTCTTATTAGATAGGGATACAAATGATTACGGAACCAAAGGTTTAGTTGCGTTTAGTTTGGAAATACGGTATAGAAACAGGCCCTTCAGCCCACTGAGTCTATGCAAGCGTTCATACTAGTTCTATATTATCCCATAAAAGTTGTTAGCTGCAGATCAGCTATGATGTAGTTGAATCAGTAACAGTCTTCAAATAGCCCAGGGAAAACACAAGACTGCAGATGCCTGAGTCTGGAACTACAAATAATCTGCTGGAGAAACTCAGTAAGTCAAGCAGTGGGTTGAAAGGAATTGTTGATATTTCAGGTCCAGACCCTGAATCGGGGCAGAGAGTGGAGAGGGGAGATACCCAGTGTAAGGAGGAGAGGAGGAGGGGTGAGATAGAAGCAAGATGTGATGGATGGAGGCCGATAAAAGGAAAAATAATGGGGGGGGAAAGAAAAAAAGGAGGCAGATGGAGCATGGTGAGGTGAGGGGAGGGGAGGGGAGTTGGCAGATGGAGAAGATGAAGCTGCTGGAGCATGATAAGCAGAAATAAAAAGTATTCTGATAAGTAAGGAAGATTATAATGGGAAAACCACTAGGGGTGTGGTAAATGGCAGATGGAACCAGAAGGGGGAGAATGATGGAGTGTGGGGGAAGGGATGAATGAGAGGAGACCTAAAGGTAAAATGTATGTGAAGTAGGTGGCCTTTCCCCCCCCCCCCCCCCCCACTCTCCCAGCCTGTGGCCTCGTGGCCCATGGTTTCTCCCGATCCGCAGCTCGGGTCTGTGTCAGATGAGGGCAGAGTCCATGCCCCGATCCTGACTAAGTTCCCGGAGATCCTGACTCCGCGATTTCATTCAGCTGCTCCTAGGCATGGATTGCTGCATCACATCCTCACAGCTGGCCCTCCACTGCATGCTCAGGCACGCTGCCTCCCGCCCGACAAGTTACGTTTTGCGCGAGAGGAATTCCAAAAGATGTAGGACATGGGGATCGTGCGACGTTCTGACAGCCCTTGGGCCTCCCCACTTCACATGGTTCCTAAGTCGTCCGGGGGGTGGCGGCCGTGTGGGGATTATCGTCGCCTGAATAACGTCACGACCGCGATCGCTACCCGGTCCCGCGTATCCAGGATTTTACGGCTCATTTGGATGGTGCTACCATATATTCGAAGGTCGATCTGGTGCGTGGCTACCACCAGATTCCTGTCCACCCCGATGATGTGCTCAAGTCTGCCATCATCACTCCTTTTGGCTTGTTTGAGTGGCTGTGGATGCCTTTTGGACATAAAAATGCCATGCAGGCTTTTCAACGCCTGATGGACATGGCTGCTCATGGTTTGAAATTCGTTTTCATGTATCTCTGGAGTATTGCGTACAGTTTTGGTCTCCAAATCTGAGGAAGGACATTATTGCCATAGAGGGAGTGCAGAGAAGGTTCACCAGACTGATTCCTGGGATGTCAGGACTGTCTTATGAAGAAAGACTGGATAGACTTGGTTTATACTCTCTAGAATTTAGGAGATTGAGAGGGGATCTTATAGAAACTTACAAAATTCTTAAGAGGTTGGACAGGCTAGATGCAGGAAGATTGCTCCCGATGTTGGGGAAGTCCAGGACAAGGGGTCACAGCTTAAGGATAAGGGGGAAATCCTTTAAAACCGAGATGAGAAGAACTTTTTTCACACAGAGAGTGGTGAATCTCTGGAACTCCCTGCCACAGAGGGTAGTCGAGGCCAGTTCATTGGCTATATTTAAGAGGGAGTTAGATGTGGCCCTTGTGGCTAAGGGGATCAGAGGGTATGGAGAGAAGGCAGGTACGGGATACTGAGTTGGATGATCAGCCATGATCATATTGAATGGCGGTGCAGGCTCGAAGGGCCGAATGGCCTACTCCTGCACCTAATTTCTATATTTCTATGTTTCTATCTCGATAACATTCTGCTCACCAGCTGTTCTCATCGCAAACACTGTGAGCACCTCCGCATGCTGTTCCAGTGGCTCTGCTATCATGGTTTGGTCATTAACGCCAACAAGTGCCAGTTCGGTCTCAGCTCCATCTCCTTCATTGGGCATCACGTTACCCCACAGGGCGCGACGCCCCTTCCCTGCGAGGTGGAGGCGATTCGGTGGTTTCCTCGGCCGCTTACTGTCAAGGATCTGTTGGAGTTCATGGGAATGTGAAAACTTTTGCCATTGTTTTTGTGCCGGCGGCGGCGGCTAGGATCATGCGGCCTTTGTTCCTCTGCCTGGCCGGTAAGCCGCCGGTAAGCCGCCGGTAAGCCGCGGGATCTCATGTGGATCACCAAATCTGACGCAGCTGTCGAGGATGCCAAGGAGGCACTAGCTGCGGCCACGTTGCTGGTGCACCCGTGGGCCGTTGCCCCCACCGCCCTTACTGTAGATGCTTCTGATGCTGCTGTCGGATGGGTCCTCAAACAGTTCATCGGTGGTCGTTGGCTACTGCTCGCTTTCTTCAGCCGGCACCTACACCCTCCTGAGCGCAATTACAGTGCGTTCGACCGTGAGCTATTGGCTCTTTATTTGGTGATTTCCGATATTTCCTGGAGGGCAGGACATTTACCACGTTTACGGACCACAAACCTCTCATGTTTGCCTTCACGAAGGCGTCTGCTCGGCAGCAGCGGCACCTGGCTTTCGTTTCTGAATTTACAACCGATGTTCGACACATGGCCGTCAAGCTGAATCAAGTGGCCGATGCTTTGTCCCGTCCTGCTGTCCAGTCCGTCGCCCCGGGGTTGAACTATGCTGCACTCGCTGCTGCTCAGCGCGATGGTGACGAGATACAAGGATGTCGTACTGCTGCTGATATCGGGTTTGGTGTTGGCTGACGTTGCGTTCGGTCCTGCAGGGGTAACGGTCCTGTGCGCTACTTCCACCGGCCGGCCGCGACCTGGTTGGCAGCAGAGAGTTTTTGACTCTATTCATGGACTGGCTCTTCCTTCCATCCAGGCGACTTCTGCATTGGTGGTGACCAGGTTCGTGTGGCATGGCCTTCGTATGCAGGTTGCGGCGTGGGCCAGGGCCTGCATTCCTTGCCAGACATCTAAGGTCCAGCTGCATGTTCGTGCGCCTCTTCGGGATGTTGTGGTTCCTTCTCATCGCTTTGCGCACATCCATGCAGATCTGGTGGGTCCGTTGCCATTTTTCTCATGTTGCCACTCACCTGCTCACGGTTGTGGATCGTTTCACACGGTGGCCTGAAGATGTTCCGATGTCCGACACCTACGCTGCGAATCGTGCCCGGGCTCTCGCGGTCCACTGGCTGGCACGTTTCGGCGTGCCTGCTGACATTTCTTCTGATGGTGGTGCCCAGTTCACCTCTGCCTTGTGGTCGGTCATGGCTCAGCTGTATGGTGCGCAGCTGCATCATACCACCACGTATCACCCGCAGGCCAACGGGTTGGGCGAACGCTTCCACAGACATTTGAAATCGGAGTTGAAGGCGCGGCTCACTGGCCCGGATTGGGTGGACCAATTACCTTGGGTGTTGCTGGGGATCCGCACGGCTCCGAAGGCGGATTTGGACACATGTTCCGCGGAGCTGGTGTATGGTGCGCCGCTGCGGGTGCTGGGGATTTCCTTCCTGCGCTCGGGGGTCGCCAGAGCCCGCCTCGTCTGAGCTGTTGCGTCTGCGTGAGAAAGTGGGTGTCCTGTCTCCCGTTCCCACTTCCCGCCATGGGGTTGCCCGCTGTATGTTCCGCCGGTGCTTAAGGACTGCTCATTTGTCTTTGTCCGCAGGGACACGCATCGTACAACGCTCCAGAGGCCTTCTGAGGGGCTTTACCGGGTGTTGCGGCCTGGGGTCGCGACTTTTGTATTGGATGTCGGGAGTTGTGAGGAGATCGTGTCGGTGGCCCACCTCAAGCCTGCTCATTTGGATGTCAACAGCCCGGTGGTGGTGGCCCAACCCCGGCATAGGGGTCGTCCGTCACCCACGCCCTGTTCCCCGGTTGCACCTGCTGTGCCTGTTTCCCCTTTTCCACCTGTTTGCCCTGTTCCGCCTGGGGCGTCAGTTGTACCTGTCCGTCCTGGCTCCACTCGGTCTGGGAGGATCGTTCGGATGCCTACTCGTTTGCTTTCCTCGGGTTCTGTGGGGGGGGGGGGTCCTGCAGCCGCACCCAGTGGTGGGGTGGAGAGGGCAGAACCCTCTTCGTTGATCGGTATGGTCATGTGACCATGTGGTGTTGGTTTTCGCGGGCTTTTGGGGTGTGTCGGTTAGTTAGTCAGCGCTCCTTCCAGCAACAGGAGCTCTTCTTGTTAGTGCAGACAGTGCAGACAGACTCGTGAACTTCTAGTCCCACTTCAAGGGGAAGTTACAGATGGTAACAGGCATGGAAATCGCTGTCAAAACATGGGGGGGGGGGACACAATTTCTTGGCGGCTTCATGCGTGCATGCGCACACACACGAGGCTTCGGCCGTGGACCCTGTCTAGTATCTTTGCTGTGGACGGTAACATCGGGAGCTGACCTGGTTGGTGACTGACTCCGAACTCCAGCAACAGCAGGTTCGTCCGGCCCGAATCGTGGGGCATGAATCGGCCCGTTCGCGGGGCCTTTCATCCCCCGGCTGGGGCTTCAACATCGGGAGCCTCGATCGCCTCAACGCAGCAATTTGACCGCGGGGCGATGGCAGATCGCGGCTGCGCGGGGCCGGGCGATGAAAAGCCCCGCGAACGTGCCAATTCAAACTCCACTCTATGATCTTTGCTCCACCAGGACGTTTCCCTCCTTCAATCTCCGCACTCTATCCTCAGTCCGACTCCCACCTCTGACTGGCACCTCCTTCCTCCAATCATCGCACTGAACCATCATGGTTCCCTCCCCCCCCCCCCCCCCAATTGCCTGCTGACCAACGTCTCTCTCGTCCAATCGGCGCCCTCGATCATCAGCCCCACCCCCACTGTCTCACGGAGAGCAGACATTTCACTGGGTTTTAATATCCGGATTACAAAATAAGGGGGGGGGGTCATCCCGCACCTCTCAAAAAAGGGGGGGGGTGTGTCCCCTGTCACCCCCCCCACCACCCCCCCCCCCCCCCCCGAATTACCGCCCCTGAATGGTAACTAAAGATTTTTTACATTGTGGTGTTGTTCAATCCAGCGATAACATAGCTCAGTAAGCACAAGATAGGTCAGTCATGGCACACAAATCAGTTCAGTTTAGTTTATTGTCATGGGTACAGTGAAAAGCTTTTTGTTGCGTGTTAACCAGTCAACAGAAAGACAATTCATGATTACAATCAATCCATTTGCAGTGTATAGATACATGATAAGGGAATAAAGCTTAGTGCAAGGCAAAGCCAGCAAAGTCCTGTCAAGGATAGTCTGAGGGATATCAAAGAAGTAGATCGTAGTTCAGCACTGCTCTCTGGTTGTGGTAGGATGATTCAGTTGCCTGATAACAGCTGGGAAGAAACTGTTCCTGAATCTGGTGGTGTGCATTTTCACACTTCTATACCTTTTGCCTGATGGGAGAGGGGAGAAGGGGGTATGGCCAGGGTGCGACTCGTCCTTGATTATGCTGTTGGCCTTGGCGCAGCAATGTGGTAAATGAATGTTGCACTGAGAGGGGGCAAGTTGATCAGCAAAGACACATTTAGGCAGTGTATTCATTTAAAAATATATTTATTAAATCACCTGATATCGATGCTACTGGGGGATTATGACAGAACCTCCTCATGGTGATCCCCGGAAACGACGACACGACTGGGACGAGTTGGGCGACCAATTCTGTCAACATGGTGGACGACGACAGAAGCCAACAGCGAACTATACGTTGTCTGACACACGAGCGAACTATGCTACTGGCAATGTCGGCATTTACTGTACATTCATGATGTGCAGAGGTGGCGAAAGGTTGATCGCACGAAGCAGAAAGGAATAGAGGGATAGGCTCATGGGGTGAGGTGAAGAGAGGAAGGTGGTAGGATTGAGCCACATGGATTGAACAGACTACTACAAAATTCAGAGCTTGATGTCATTCAATACGTACCTGCAAAGTGGCAACATTGTGATAATGACCACAGTTAATCTGAAACAATATCCTATTGGGATTAACAATCGCCCTTGCTACTGGAGCGTAACCAGTTAAACTTTGACTTCAATCTCCCCCTTAAGAATTAGATGGAGCACACAAGATAAGTGAGATGAACGTTTACTGTGCTTGAGATGTTGTAGGAGATGATCCTATTCTTTTGAACTGATTTATGCCTGATAAATTGTGCACTTTTCATGTTGTTGAAGCAAGCCATTTCTGAGTCATCCCCCGACAGGCAGCAGATCACCCATATATTCTCCTATCACGATGCTCTCTGTTCAATTCACTGGTATCAAAGGGAAATCGTTATTATGCAGCTACACTACAAATATATTTTTATACTTAAAATAATGATTATGGGAAAAAGGCGAGTTTGGTATTCCGACTGCGCATTCCCAGGTCATAGGTCACTCGCTGTAAACATTCTCGGCGGCTGTGGTGCTGCGTTGTGTGTAGGTGTTGCTTGGGCAGCTTACAGCCCAGTGGTATGAATATTGATTTCTCTCACTTCAAGTAACCCCAGCATTCCTTCTCTCTCTATCCCTCCCCCACCTAAGTCATATCAAAATCAATAACCTCACTCTCACCATCGACGGCACCACTGTCTCCCCATCTCCCCAGGCCCGCAACCTTGGCATGATCTTTGATTCCACCCTCTCCCTTGAGCCTCACATCCGCCATGTCATTAAAACCTCCTTCTTTCATCTCCGCAACATCGCCAAACTCAGACCCTCTCTCACACCGCCCGCTGCTGAAAGACTCATCCATGCCTTCATCTCCTCCCGACTGGACTATTGCAACTCACTTCTCCTTGGCATCAGCTCCACCTACATCAACCGACTCCAACTGGTCCAGAACGCAGCCGCCCGACTCATCACCCATACCAAATCCTGGCATCACATCACTCCAGTCCTCAAACAACTTCACTGGCTTCCCATCTCCCACCGGATCACCTACAAAATCGTGATCCTCACCTACAAAGCCCTCCACCATCTGGCCCCCCCATATCTCATTGACCTCCTCTCCCCCTACCAACCCTCATGGTCCCTCAGATCCACATCAGCCGGTCTCCTCTCCATCCACAAGTCCAACCTCCGCAGTTTAGGGGACAGAGCCTTCTCCAGGGCAGCTCCCAGGCTCTGGAACTCCCTCCCCCAACTGATCCGCAATTCCGTGTCCCTCACCATCTTCCAGTCCCGCCTCAAGACCCATCTCTTCACCTCTGCCTATCCTTAGCCCCACGTCCCCCTCCCTTTTCATCTGTGCATTAATTGCCTCATACTGTGTTTTGTATTGAATTCTGTCTTTACTTTGTGTACTAGTCATGTCTCTACTATTTATTTCATTCCCCTTACATGTTTTTCCTCTACATGCTCAATTTTTGTAAGGTGTCCTTGAGACTCTTGAAAGGCGCCCATAAATAAAATTTATTATTATTATTATTATATCAGCTTCTCGTCTTCACCCAACAAACAGCTAACAATGGCCTGTTCCCTTTATCATCATTACTTTTTTACATATCTTTCATTCATTTTTATTTATCTCTCTACATCATTGTCTATATTTCTCGTTTCCCTTTCCCGTGACTTTCAGTCTGAAGAAGGGTCACGACCCGAAACGTCACCCATTGCTTCTCTCCAGAGATGCTGCTTATCTTGCTGAGTTACTCCAGCTTTTTGTGCCTATTTCTGGAGAGCATGGATCGGTGATGTTTCGGGTCGGGTCAGTTTCCACCCAAACTCAATCGTTCACCGTGAGAACATGCAAACTCCACACAGACAGTGCAGTCAAGACCAGGATCGACCTTAGGTTGGAGGAGCTGTAAGGCAACAACTCTATCAGCAATGCCACTGATCTGAAATGTTATGGGAGATGATTGAAGGTTTGGGCAAGGAAGAGGTTAAAGCATCCCAAAGGAGAAGGTGGGTAAGGAGGAAATTCCAGAATTTAGGGCCAATTTTTCTCTGTTGTGTTCCTGGAAAACTTTTTAGGATATATCTCGAGGTGAAATATTCTCTGTAAATGCAAATTGTCAAGGAGCTGGGATGCCAATGTGAAGGACACTATACAGATGCAAGTTATTCATTGAATCTCTTTCCAATACAGGTAATTCTGCTATAATGTGATCATTGTTTTTCCAAGGAACATTGTGTCATCGGAAATCACATTATGGAAATAATTGAAAAGATGTTAGAGAATTTCAGACTTGGAATAATAAAGTTATTTTCCCTGCAGGATTTTCACACAAAAATATATTATTAATAGCTATGTTTATTTTTGTACCTGCGAGCTAAAATTACCAAAGGCTGTATGTTAATCATGGCACAAGTATCAATAGAGACTGATGCGGGGTGGGGGGGAGAAGGAAGGAAAAGGGGAGGAGAAGGAGGAGCCCGAGGGCGGGCGGATGGGAGGGTGGGAGGAGACAGCTAGAGGGTTGAGGAAGGGGAGGAGACAGCAAGGACTAGCAAAATTGGGAGAATTCAATGTTAATGCCATCCGGACGCAAGGTCCCCAGACGGAATATGAGGTGCTGTTCCTCCAATTTCCGCTGTTGCTCACTCTGGCAATGGAGGAGACCCAGGACAGAGAGGTCGGATTGGGAATGGGAGGGGGAGTTGAAGTGCTGAGCCACCGGGAGGTCAGGTTGGTTATTGCGGACTGAGCGGAGGTGTTCGGCGAAACGATCGCCCAACCTCCGCTTAGTCTCCCCGATGTAAATCAGCTGACATCTAGAGCAGCGGATGCAGTAGATGAGGTTGGAGGAGATACAGGTGAACCTTTGTCGCACCTGGAACGACTGCTTGGATCCTTGAATGGAGTCGAGGGGGGAGGTGAAGGGACAGGTGTTGCATTTCTTGCGGTTGCTATTGCTTTTCAATTTCTATGGCCTCCGGTGGTGAAACCAGTAGCTTGTTAGTTTCAGAGAGACAATGGTGTCTGATTTATGTGGGGAGATTACTCTTCTTCTTCTTGCGTATGGCGTGCACAGCCTAAAGTTGTAGGACAACTTGTTCTATTTGATCTTATTTGATTGTGCACACCAGGTTGATTGCATTCGTCGAAACAGGGCCAACCACATGAAGGTTGCAATCTCCCACCGCACGGGGAGGTTACATGGAAACGCAACTAGACTTTTTTTCCCCCCAAGACAGATTTTTTTCTGTTTGTCAATTTTCAAAGTAAGTTTTAAGTAGTTTTCTAGTTCTTCATTGAAATTGTGTTGTAACCAATTCAACCTGCATGATCAAATATTGTTCCCCAATTCATCACTCGCACTCTATCCAATTAATGTTATGGAAACATGTGTTATAGCAGAACTAAAAGACTGCAGATGCTGAAATCCTGTGGAAAAACACAAAGTACTGGTGGAACTGGGTAGGCCAGGGAGCATCTGGGGAGGGAATGGACAGTCCATGTTTTGGGTCAAGCCTCCTCATCAGACTCAGACGAAAAAGAGTCCTGATTTGAAATGGCACCCGTCCATTCCCTTCTTCAGATGCCGCCTGGTTTACCGAGTTGTTCCACCACTTTGTGTTTTGCATATAGCAGATTTACCCATATATAGAGATTCACTGAATAATGCATTGATAAGTCTTTAGTATTGCATATACTGTCAATGGAAATCAAATATCAGCACAGAATGGTATGCAGCTGTTCGCTGAGGCAGCCTGTTGGAAGCAGGGGTTGTGAAAGTGTAAGTGGGAGTGAGCACCAGGCAATGATCAATGTGTGTGATTTGTGTGAATGTGTGTGAGTTGTGTGAATGTGTGTGAGTGATTGGTGGTGGTCGGAGGGGCCGTAGGCGCAGATTGGCAGCCACGCTTCCGTCAGTCTGCCCCAGGGCAGCTGTGGCTACAGAAGTAGCTTACCACCACCGAGTGTGACTGAGGAGTGAATGAATAATGCGATGTAAAGCGCCTTGAGTATTAGAAAGGCGCTATATAAATCCCATCCATTATTATTATTATTAATGTGCCTTTTCACTTGTTCCCCTCTCCCCAGACCGCCCAGACGGTACTCGTGGTGATCGTGGTCTTCTGCATTTCCTGGCTTCCCCACCACGTGATCAATTTGTGGAGTGAGTTCGGCACATTTCCGCTTACCAATGCCTCCTTCATCTTCAGGATAGCGGCCCACTGCCTGGCCTACAGCAACTCGTCCGTCAATCCCATCATCTATGCCTTCCTGTCGGAAAATTTCAGGAAGTCCTACCAGCAGGTGTTCAGGTGCAAAATCCGGAGCACCTCTCCTCTGAACGAAGTCAAGGAATTTCAAACTGCAACAGACATTGTACAGATGACTGCACTGAGCAGTGAGCAGAATTAGGAGTGGGTCAGTGAGTGTAATGACAACACATTTTATTCACACTATTCAAACATTGTTCTATTATTGCTGTTCCTTTGGAGGTCAGTGTTAATTTTGGGTTGCAAGAAGGATTGGTTAAATTTCCACCAATGCACAGGAAGGAAGTAATAATGGGAATATTAATAATTGAATTATTAATGTGAATATTAATCACTTCCACCATTGCACTGGAAGTAAATATAAACGGGGATATTTAATTTCCATGTAATTAGAATATTAACCCCAAGGGAATAACAGTTTAGTATATCTGCCACACTTGGCTGCCCAGACTATAGGAGCCACATTTGCTTCCCCCAGACTCGATACCACAGCCACACTTGCTTCCTCTCTAACTAGCACTCTTGCCTCAGGCGTCAAATGTTTAAGGGTTCACTTTCCACTCCAGACTCCAGTGCATCAAGTCAAGTCAAGTTTATTCGTCACATACACATACAAGATGTGCAGTGAAATGAAAAGTGGCAATGCTCGCAGACTTTGTGCAAAAAGACAAACAAACAAACAACCAAACAAATACAGACCAACTCCCAGTGCGGTGTTGAAGGTGTAAAGGACTGTTGGAGAACTAGATCTTAAGATTAGGTGCTAAACTGATGGCCCTCTGCATTTTCAGATGTGAATGATAGATCCAATGGGAGTATTTTGAATAAGAGTATCGTGGACAATATCAATTGTCCAATCAACATTGCCACAACAGACCTGTTCATTATTATATTGTTGATCTAGATGCAATCAGCTGTCTGGTTTACTTCATTTCAATGTAGATTTCTTTCATCAAACGTATATTTTTCTTGGATGTCCTGAGATGGATGCGAAAAACACTATGTAAATGCAAGTAATTAAATTGCAGGCTCTCCAGCATACTGAGCAAAATATTGCAGCTTCATATTTTAAGAGGGGGTAGATTTATTGGAGACGCGAGGGGCAAGATTTTTGCATAGATAGTATTGGGGATCAGGAATGCACTGCCAGGATTGGTGGTGGAGGCAGAGAATAATGTCAAATACTAGCTGATGGGGCAATTGACCAGTGGCAGTGATTTCAGACAGAAATGATTGCTAATGCTTTCTAACCTCACAACATTGTTTTAATGAGGGATTTGCACCTGAAAAATTGGCACTGAAAGATCCAATCTCAAGGCTCTTGAGTTTAATTGAAAGATAGATATCAGAAGTGGCAAACAAGAGATTGGAGTTCAAATCTCACTGCGCTCAAATCAAATTGAACACAGCTAATTAAGTGCAATGATGAATCAGAATAATTTGTTTTAGTAAACAACAATCGTCACATATGTCCTCAGGAAAGAAAACGTGTTAGTCTTTTCCCAGCCTGTCTACAGGTAAGACCTAATCTACCAGTTGACTCCATAATGCCCCTTTAATCTAGCAAGTCACTCAGTTCAAGGATAATTAGGGATGGGCAATAAATGTTGTTTCCAGTTGCAATGCATTTCTGAAAATTAATAAAGAAAAATGGGGCATTATCAAGGTCTCTGGCAGTGTGCTGCTGCAGTTATAATAACTAATTAGGACTACCTATTGGGGAAATTACAATCATTTGTTTGAATTTCACAGTATTATTGGAAATTTAAGGCTTTAAAAAAAATTTGTCTCCTATGTGTTGACTTCAGTTAAAAGATGCTGATCAAGTTAATCCTTTTTATTCCATTGCCTGAGAGCTGGCCATTCAACACGACTTAAACCTTGTTTCTAGTCTACAGTCATAGAACAGTATGTAAGTGGTTCAGTGGAATCCATTTCGTTTCTATAGTAACCAAGAAGATAAATAAGACTTTTATTTAATCAGTGCTCTGATGGGCTCTGTACTGTATTGTGTATTATATTGTGAAAATCAGGACATGTTGAACGCCAATAGTTTCAAGGATCATTTCATTCAGTGACATTGTGGATACACTTATGAAAAGGGAAGGTATTTGCAGGATCACAGTACTGAGTTCAGGGGAGAGAGGAGGGGCTTCTTCTTTGTGTCCTTATGCTATATAATGGCTCGCCACTGCAGTACACATCGTTGCACTTTTGAAGCGTTAAGTACAAAGTCTGCAGTAGTACATGGCTTCTCCAGCAATGGGCATTGCATTAGGTGTTGCATTGTCTGGGACTGTGTGCTACAGTCACAGGTTGTTGTACCCTCGATGTAGCCCCATTTGTGCACTGTCACCCTTGACCGCCCGGCCCCAGTTGCAGGAGGGACTGATGGCACATTAAGCCCTCTGTAGTTCACTTGTAAGTCAAAAGACTGTGGCTCGAGCTTTTCACAGGAGTGAATCTATGCTGATGGTGTCTGTGGAGGGGCAGAGGTCATGATGAGCTCTCTACATAAATTTAAGATCAAACTCAAGAACCAAAGCTCTGTCTGCACTCTCAGATGGGATTTAAATGTTACCATGGTGCATCTTTGAAGCAGAGCTCGGTGCCCTGATTGATAATTATTCTTCAGCTACAAACTCAGAAATTCCCTCCCTAAATTTTTCATTCCACCTTTAAAATGTCCCTCAAAAACCTCTTCCTTCACCAGGCCTTACCTACAATTTCCTTATTTGTATTTGATATAATTGTATTTGACCAGTTTAAGAACATTTTATGATGTTAAGTGTGTGTGTGTGTGTGTGTGTGTGTGTGTGTGTGTGTGTGTGTGTGTGTGTGTGTGTGTGTGTGTGTGTGTGTGTGTGTGTGTGTGTGTGTGTGTGTGTGTGTGTGTGTGTGTGTGTGTGTGTGTGTGTGTGTGTGTGTGTGTGTGTGTGTGTTGTAGATCTATATTATTATTAAAGCTTTATTTCAGACACAGGTCCATATAACACATCAAACAGTGCAAAGAATTACAAAGATACATTAAAAAATTGCATATTAGCCTAAAATGTATATAAGCTATTGCACCAATGCCGTCTTAGCCTAGAAGTGAATCTATAGCAGCTTTTCAGAGGGTTGACTAGGGCTTCAATTATGTGGTTCTCTGACTTGTCCAGGCGACACATAAAACTAAACATCAGCTGTCTTAAGAGTGCCTCACAGGTTGGCACTCTAGTAGACACAAACAATTGACTGGGATTGCAGATATATATATATCTGCAATCCCATCCCTTCATTAATTATCCTTGTAACCAATGCTCCTGACAATCCAGATTACTGTCTCCTTGTTCTGCCAATGTACACTTAATGAGGTGCAAGGACAGACTTTGCAAATGCACACTCTCAGAAATATTGCTCACTACTACCGGTTGAAGCACTAATCCAGTACCCTTGGGACTTAATAGGAGCCGGATCACAGAAAATGTGGTCCATAGAAGCTGCTCCCGATCATCTTCCTCGAAGCAGGAGAACTGTTCTTTTGAAGTGTAAATGCTTCCCAGGTCATGTTAGGGTTCTGAACACTGACTGTAGCCCAAAGATTTCATAAATCAGAAGATTGCAAAATTTTCACTGGTAACTCCAGATCAATACAGATGTTAGATAATTTTACATCTTAATTAGATTTTAGTTGGAGTTAAGTAATTATTATTGATTTGACAACCAATTCAAAACATGCCACAATGTAGGAGTAACTAGATCATAGAAAGCCGGACAAGAGAATTTCAATGTGCAGTTGAATTAAACTACATTACAATGCATGTAGATTAAATTGGAGCTGTCCAAGGACATTGCTCCCACTTCTCACAGCACCAAGCTCCCAAACCCAACCTCTCTTCCTTGCAACACCTCTCTTCCTTGCTAGCTGTAGATGCCCGTCGAGACAATCTCTTACATTTTTTTCATACACTCATGTATCTGTAAATGTTTAGTGTCTAAAGCGTGAGAAGTGGTATGCATTCATCAACAAACTCAAACAGTTGTTGTTTTGAATTGCAAAAATAAATAGCGTTTAAATAATTCTTGCTGTTTATAAGGCATCAATATCCCTGCTATATTGTGAGTACATTACTTGTCTTTTTGACTGTGTCTGTGTTTTTAATGCTTCCGATAGTAATGTGGCGTTTGTATTATTTGTTGTTCAAATGTTTCTGTTTTTCATCAGAAGATGCTGCATTACGCTGTGTTGGTCAGATATGGAATAATTTGCTTTATGTACGTTAATAAATGCATATGCCAACTGAGGGTGTTGTGTATTCATTTATTCACTTTGTCTATTTCTTCAGAAGCAGCTTATTATAATTATCTTAGATAATTGTTTGTAAGTATTCAAATATTTGTTTAATGGAAAGAGGTGACAGGCCTGTGATGGACTGGGTTGGGTTCACCATGCTCTGCAGTTTTAGTAGGTCAAGAGTAGAGTAAATGCCCAACCAGCCTGAGATGCAACACATTATGCCCCTGTCCCACTTAGGAAACCTGAACGGAAACCTCTGGAGACTTTGCGCCCTATCAAAGGTTTCCGTGCGGTTCCCGGAGGTTTTTGTCAGTCTCCCTACATGCTTCCACTACCTGCAACCACCTGCAACCTCCGGGAACCGCACGGAAACATTGGGTGGGGCGCAAAGTCTCCAGAGGTTTCCGTTCAGGTTTCCTAAGTGGGACAGGGGCATTAGGATAATTTCTATAGGGCAACTGAACACATTTGAGTGAATCGTCATGGGCATGTGGAATCTTGTCAGATGTCAAGGTAAGTAAATGCACTGATACACCTCCTTGATCACCTATACAGTATGAAGGGACCTGAATAGATTGCGGTTGACACTTGAAGCTATCAACACCCAATTCCTCAATTTTATTGAAGTTCAAATCTAGGTTTTTGTTTTGATAGAATGTTGCAAGAATCCCGATCTTTTATCCGGCTCATCGTTGTTATTGAGCTGGGCAACAATGGTGGTACCATCAGCAAATTTAAAGACCGAGTTGGTGCTGGACTTGGCCACACAGTGTTTGGCGTACAGGAAGTAAAACAGGACTTCACGTAAAACCGAGAGATGCGCAAAGTTGATGGGCAGGGTGGAGAAAATGTTATGACCAATTCTAACTGACTGAGGCTTGCTGGTCAGGAAGTCTAGAAGCAAGTTGCTGATGGAGGCCCCAAAGCCAAGGTCCAGGAGTTTAGAAATGGGCTTATTTGGTGTGATGGTATTGAAGGCTGAGCTCTAGTCAAAGAACATAGAAAAGTACATCAGGAATGGGCCCTATGGCTCACAATGTTTGCGCCAAACATAATGCCTAGTAACACTGATCAAATCTGCCTATACATGCATCCATATCTGTCTATTCCCTGCAATTCCATGTGCCTTTCCAAAAGTCTCTTAAATGCCACAATCGTAACTGCCTCCACCACCACTCCTGGCAATACATTCCTGGCCCCCACCACTCTCTTGCCCCATACATCTCCATTAAACATTTCCCCTCTCACCTTATAGCTATGCCTTCTAGTGTTGGACATATCCACCCTGGGGAAAAGGTTCTGACCGTCTCTCCTATCTATGCCTCTCATAATTTTATTTACTTCTCTCATGTCTTCCCTCAACCTCCTATGTTCCAGAGAAAACAATCTAAGATATCACTGTCTGCAACACTGTCTCCTGTCAACTTGGTGTCGTCAATAAACTTACTTACCAACCCATCCACATTTACAACTGGCTTAAACAGCAGAGGTCCCAGCACAGATCCCTATGAGGCTACACTGGTCACAGACCTTCAGCCAGAATATCTACCTTTCACCATAAGCCTTTTATGAATAAGCCAGTTCTGTCAATGATCAATATGCACCTGCACCTATTTTTCTATGTTTCTATTGTTCTATATTTCTATATAATGTGCATTGGAAGCAGTCTTCTTCTTGCGTATGGCGTGCACAGCCTAAAGTTGTAGGTCAACGTGATCTTTTGTTTGTGCACGTCGGGTTGATTGCATTAGTCAAATCAGGGTGGACCCAGGGCTGGATTTACGTATAAGCTAGACAAGCTTAAGCTCAGGGCCTCTAGATCTAGGGGGGCCTACTCACCTCGCTGCTTCACTGGACCCGTCGAACCTCGCCGCCCCACCGACCATCCGTCCACCGGGACCTCCTACTCTTTGCCCGCTGACCGTGGCCACTCCACCGCCCTCCAGCAGC
The DNA here is from genome assembly GCF_010909765.2 of Amblyraja radiata. Taxonomy (NCBI): domain Eukaryota; kingdom Metazoa; phylum Chordata; class Chondrichthyes; order Rajiformes; family Rajidae; genus Amblyraja; species Amblyraja radiata. The sequence continues at coordinate 22,396,232 of NC_045959.1, read as the reverse complement.
CCGCAGCCGTCGCCTTACCTGCAGCCTGGACTCAGCACCGGGCCTGAAGCTTCCACGCTGCAGACTCCCACTCCCCTGGGTTTGACTGCGCTGGGTCCTAGAGCGAGGCCCCCCCAACCCTGGTAATCTCAGTGGCTGTTCCACTGGGGCTTCCCCATTCCCCTCAAACCATGTGACCCCAGTACTTCCCCACCCACACTACAGTCCTCATATCCCCCAACCCCGACCACCCACCACCCCTCCACCAGACATCGCCTTGAACTCAGTCCACTCACCTGCCTTCCTCCAGCTCCAACCCATATCCCTGCCATGTGTTCACCATCCACCCTGGCCTCACCCTGTCTGATACCGAACGGTCTGTCCTCAGCAGAGGCCTCACCTTTGTCCCCCTCCGTCCCCACCTCAATGAGTTCCATGCCTGCCGCGATTTGGTGCTCTTCTTCCATCGCCTTCGCCTCACACCATTCTTCCATGGGAAGGAGCCCTCGCCCCCATTGATGATCCCTTTTCCCATCTCCAATGGACCCCCTCCTCTTGGACCCCCCCCCTTCACAGCCATTGGTACATTGAAATTTGGGGGTCACCATCCAACGTCGGAACGGGGGAACATTCTCAGCGGCTTGGACTTCCCAATTGGCCACTTCCTACCAGAGACCACGGCTCCTGTAGTCCACAGGCTGAGCTGGGTGGAGATTCACGCTGGCGGCCCTCGGCAAAGGATTCCCAGGGCTCCGCGATATTCAAATCAGGGCAGCCCGAGGCTGGGAGCTCCGCAAACCAAAGCTCCATGATGTTGAAGCAGCAGGCCCAACACTCCAGAGCTTCAAACAACGATCCAGGTAAGGCATCGCCCGCTCCGCGGTGAATCCAATATGTATTTTAAAACCAACTGTTTAATGACAACATACAGTTGGATCTAAAAGTGTCACACTGTCACTGTCGGGCAGTCATGGCCCTCTAGTCATGGGGGTGGGGGATTGGGAGGTGGGGGCCTCACAAGTGAAATAGCTTATGGCCTCTTTTCATCTAAATCCGGCCCTGGGTGGACCACGTGAAGGTTGCAATCTCCCATCACATTGAAAGCAGTAATCGTTTTGAAATTAAAAAGACAGCTTTGCAAATAATTGTTCAAGAAGGAACTGCAGATGCTGGAAAATCGAAGGTACACAAAAATGCTGGAGAAACTCAGCGGGTGCAACAGCATCTATGGAGCGAAGGAAATAGGTAACGTTTCAGGCCGAAACCCTTCTTCAGACAGCTTTGCAAATAAACTGGCTGTCTACTCAAATGACCATGACTCATCATCGTATGCAAGACAATGGTGATATGTTAATAGGCATAGATCAAACTAGAAATCTTCAGCCTAAATGTTTTCACACCATTTTTATAATGACGAAGAAAGCTTTCAGACCAGATTTATTGTCGTATGGCACATCAAGCATAGCTGTAGGCATATTCGTCTGTCGATTGATAATTGGGGAATCAAGAGATTCAGCCGTCTTCCATCACAGTGAGGAATGTGGGGAATCCGCTGTGGTGGATGTTTATGTTAACTTTTATGTGGCTGTGTGTCATGTTTTTTTTAAATTTTGGCTGTATGATAATTTAAGTTTCACTGTACCTTAATTGGTACATGTGACAATAAACTGACCTTTAAACTTTGGACCTTTTTAGCTTTCTCCCCACCATCAGTGTTTTTTGGAGTCTGGCTTCCCTGTCCTCAAAAGATATTGGACCATCCATATGAATTATTGTGTCCCAGTGAAGGTGTTTGAATATACAGAGGTGTCTTGGCAGTTACAGTATGTCCCTATTGCAAATTTGTAATTCTGCAAAGTTACTTGTCTTCACTCAGTATATTAATATGTAATAGATAATTTTAGCCATTAAAACTATAATTAATCATTTATTGCAGACACAAATAACAGCAGATGCTGCTGCATAAAACAAAGATGCAAAATGCTGGGTAATTCAGCAGGTCAGGCACCATCTCTGATGAATATGGGTAGGCAACATTTCAGGTCGAGACTTCTTCAGACTCTTTAGTCTGCAGAAGGGTCCCAACCTGAAACGTGACCTCTCCATGTTCTCCAGATATGCTGTCTGCCCCAATGAGTTACCCCAGCACTCTGTGTCATTAATCGTTTATGATTGTGTTTATGTCAAATTGACATTGTAGTTGTTCCCCCCATTGTTGTCTTTGTGTTTATAAACTTAATGTATTTTAAGTTTGGGAGATTCTACCAAGATGGTATCCAAGAGAATGTCTGTTCCTCCTGATTAATAAAGACTTTTACATCAACCAGCTTTCAGCATTTGATTGACTCTTTAAAGGGTCACAACACAACCTACTATAAAATGGAATAGGACAAAAAATCGAGTCTGAAGTCTGAACTTTTGATCCAGGTACATGATCCCACGGTAATAACTAGTGAATTTAAATTAATTAAATAAAATCTTAAACAATAAGGTACTGTCAGTAATGGCGGCCATGAACCTTCCAGTTCAATTGCCAAAGTAAGTTCACACTTCACACACGAGATAGTCATCCATGATGGCATCCTGGATTTGAAAGGACAAACAGGGATGAGCAATAGCATTCACCTTGCTGGTGACGAACACTTCCCTTGAATGAATTCAGTAAAAGGATATCCTTTGTGATGGCCCCAGAAGTTGAAATTGGCCGAAGATAGACACAAATGCTGGAGTAACTCAGCAGGTCAGGCAGCATCTCTGGAGAAAATGGATGGGTGGCGTTTCTGACCGGGATCCTTCTTCAGTCTGAAAGTATAGGGGAGGGAACTGGAGGTAAGAAAAGGCCAAAACAAAGCTACTTGAAAGTGACCAAAGATTGATAGACATAAATGACACCTTGCACTGTACCTTTGTATATTGGTGGATATATGTGCAGGTATAATCTATCATGTAGTATGTTGAAACTTGCCAAAAATATTATATGAAAGCCATTTCAATATAACAAGATGGGGAAGGACAACAAGAACATAATTCAACAAAACCATGAAAAAATCAGTGGCATGTCAGTCCATCGTAAGCTGTTACCATGGAATTATATTGTCCCTTGGTTCTGCTATTCCCCATCATCTTCATGCTTCAGCACCTCTCAGTCTGTTTTTGCTGCTCTACCTTCAGGTAATCTTTCCAGCCGCTAACCCACTCAATCCACAACACATGAAAGTCCTGTCTAATAAATGTTGGTTATCTGAACAAACAGAAGGATTAATTGTGAGGTGGTGGCACATGAGACTGCAAATGCTGGAATCTTGAAAAAAAAAACAAACTGCTGGAGGAACTCAGCAAATCTGGCATAATTAGTGGAGGGAAATGGATAGACAGAATTCTGAAGAAATGTGGCAATCTGAAACATCGTCCGTCCATTTCCTCTCCACAGATCAGGAGTAACTTTGAATATGCTTTGTCTTCCACCTTGGAAGGAAACACACTTATATCTCTTCTGTGCCTAAGAGTTTAAGAAGGAACTGCAGATGCTGGAAAATCGAAGGTAGACAGAAATGCTGGAGAAACTCAACGGGTGAGGCAGCATCTATGGAGCAAAGGAAATAGGCGACGTTTCGAGTCGAGACCCTTCTTCAGACTGATGTGGGGGTGGGGGGTGGGAAGAAGAAAGGAAGAGGCAGAGCCAGTGGGCTGTGGGAGAGCTGGGAAGGGGAGGGGAAAGTAGGAGAAAGCAGGAACTACTAACATTGGAGAAGTCAATGTTCATACCGCTGGGGTGTAAACTACCTAAGCGAAATATGAGATGCTGCTCCTCCACTTTGCGGTGGGCCTCACTCTGGCCATGGAATTCCATCAACTTTTTTTACATTTTATTCTTTCCCAGGATGGGGACATCATCAGCATTTATTATCCATCCCTCATTAACCTTGAAACAAGGAGGTAGTTAAAAGACAATCTCATTGGCCTTGTGGAAATTGTGGGAATTGAATTATTCTTTCATCTCACCATGATCATACGGACAGCACTTCACACTGTGGGAACTGAACTCAGCCTTGCTCATCTCTGCATTGTTTCCCGCTGGTGCTAGGCTAAACATGTCCGGTCACACTGACCCACAAAGTCAACAACTGGAACATCTAGTTCTTTTAGTGGTAAGTCTGCCTAACTAATGGAAAGGACAGGATACAGGAACACAATAGTTACCCATGTAAACAACGGTATGAGACCCACTCTACCAGCATGGATAGCATCAGGCACCTGAGGTTCCAGAGATTAACATTCTAGGCAAATAATTTTTTCTCAATCTGGTCCATCATGGTTAACTTCTAACCCAAAGTTGTGAATATCCCTTCTAACATTTAATCTTGCAACATGCAATCTAACTATACAAATGGAGAAGATTCAAAATGTGCTCAAAGCTTTCCTGAAGAAATGCAAGACCCCACTAACTCTTGATAGTTCCTGGTCCTCGACCACTCATATGGTATTTAGATTCTGCTCCATGCACTGGCAACTCGCCGAAGCCTTGTGCAAGTTTTGTAAGGAGCATGAGACCACAAAACCCAACCAAACACCTGCTCATCAGATAGGTCCTGGCCATTATGCAAAAGACTGTGGGTGCCATATTGGCCTCATCAATTATCTCAGAACTCACTGAAATGGATTGGAAGCACGTCACCTTAGACCCTGAGGGGCAATCGAAGAAGACTTATGAATAATAACGCAGAACTTCCCAAACACAACTGTTTTATTATTGACATGTGTACCGAGGTCACATGTCAATAATAGCTCACTAACAAAACCTTTGTTTGTGAGCTATCCAGTTTGTGAGCTATCCAGTTTGTGAGCTATCCTGTCGTTGTGTCTTTGGGCAAGACACTTCACCCACCTTTGCCTGTGTGTGAATGTGTGTGAGTGATTGGTGGTGGTCGGAGGGGCCGTAGGCGCAGATTGGCAGCCACGCTTCCGTCAGTCTGCCCCAGGGCAGCTGTGGCTACAGAAGTAGCTTACCACCACCGAGTGTGACTGAGGAGTGAATGAATAATGCGATGTAAAGCGCCTTGAGTATTAGAAAGGCGCTATATAAATCCCATACATTATTATTATTATTAAAGAAAAGAATATACATAAATACAATCAAGCCGTCCATAGCACAAAGATAAAAAATAAAGTGCACAACATTTAGTGTAAGATGTAGCATTGAAGTCCGATAAAGTTTGATTAAAGATAGTTCAAAGGTCTCCAATGAAATAGATGGGAGGTCTGAACCACACTCCAGCTGATGAGAGATCCATTTAGTTGCCTGACAACAGCTGGGAAGAAGCTGTTACGTTTTTCTTTGATGAAATTTGTTTTATTTGGTAGCTTGTTTTATTTGAAAGAATAAAGTTGTACTGCTACATGAAGTTGTACAAATAGAAGACATCTGTGTATGTTCTACAGTCACTCGTTATATTAACATAGGCTCAAGCATTTCAAAGACCAGATGGTGTTTACTTGTCATCTTTCTTTATCCCAAGGCGCCTTGCCGAGCCTTTGTCTGACAATTAGGTAACAGACTGACAGTACTGCCACAAAAAGAGGATGCAAGATCAGTCTTGTGATTCACTTAGCCCTACCTCAAGCATTCAATGTTTCAGGGACTGGCAGCTCAACAATTAAAAATAACATTTTGGACACACAGTATGGAACTTGTCACAGTGTGTGTTGGGATGAGAAGATCAGGACCATTCTGGCAAGATACTGTAAATCTTACACCAAGGATCCCTCCACCTCATTGAGTTAACTGACCTCAGCTCACAGAGAGCAATGACTTCACCTTATCCTTCTCAGTAGACAACACAAAGCTCCAATAATACAATGAGTTGATTCAATTGACAGTTGGAGTTGTAAGAATGGAGTTGAGTTTAGTTTATTGTCATATGTACCAAGGTACAGTGAGAAACGTTTGTTACGTGCTACCGCTGCACCACAGAGAGCATACTAACGTATGGCATCTCTGTGTGGTATCTCAGCTGCACGGAGGCGGAGAGGAGAGCTCTTCAGCGCGTCGTCAACAGAGCGCAGAGGATCATCGGGACAGAGCTACCAGCCTTGGAGGGCATCTACCACACGCGGTGCCTCAGGAAGGCCCTCAGCATCCATAAGGACTCATCACACCCCTGCCACGGTCTGTTTCAACTACTTCCCTCCGGCAGACGTTACAAGGCCTTCTACGCCCGAACCTCCAGACTCAGGAACAGTTTCATCCCAAGAGCTATAGCGGCTCTGAACCGGCCCAAATGAGTGCCCCCCCCACCCACCCCCTTTGGACAGTCTCCCTCAGATGGTCACGTCAATCAATTCAGCTTGTTTATTTATGTATTGTATTTATTTACCTTTCCTGGACATCAGTGGAGCTGCACACTAAATCTCGTTGCACTGACGTGCAATGACAATAAAAGATATATTATTATTATTATTATTACCAGTCAGTGAAAAGACAATACATGATTACAATCGAGCCATCCACAGTGTACAGATACGTGATAAAGGGAATATGGTGAATAATGTTTAGTGCAGGATAAAGTCCGATCACCCACCTAGTGATGATCCCTTCTCCTGTCTCCACCGGACCCCCTGCTCTTGGACTCCCCCGGATGGCCCTCTATCATCTTTAGACCTTTTCATTTCCAACAGCTGGCAGGCCATCAATTGCCTCAACTTTTCCACTCCTCTTACCTACTCTAACCTCTCCCCCCCCTGAACATACAGCCCTCCACTCACTCTGCAGCAACCCGACTTGATAATCAAACCCGCCGACAAAGTAGGTGCCATGGTAGTCTGGCGCTCTGACCCCTACGGGGCTGAGGCAGGCAACAGCTCTCAGACACCTCCTCCTACTTAACCTTGGAGCATGACCCCACAGACGAGCACCTGACCTTAATATTACACGCCATTTCTGATTTTATTACTTCTGGCTCTATGCCTTCTAAAGTCTCCAACCTTATCGTTCCTAGCCCCGCAAGGCCCGATTTTATCTTCTCCCCAAAATCCACAAACAGAGCTTGTTCATGTCCCGCCAAATTAATTTCCACATACTTTGACTACATCCTATCCCCCCTGTTCCAATCTCTCCCTACCTATGTCCAAGACACCTCACACGCTCTTTGTCTCTTCAATAACTTCCGTTTTCCAGGCCCCCACTCCCTCAACTTTAACATGGATGTCCAGTCACTCTGCACCTCCATCCCCCACCAGGAAGGACTTAAAGTTTCTTCCTCGACCGCAGAACCAACCAATTTCCGTCTACGAATACTCTCTGTAATTACCAGATTCATACACGTATAAAGATACAACATATCTTTATTAAACACTTACAGCATTGGATATGCAGTACATTACATGTCCGAGCTGCTACATCTATGGCCTGACGTAGGCGAGTTCTCAATATTATAAAGCATTAAGGATAAGGGGGAAATCTTTTAGGACCGAGATGAGGAAAACATTTTTCACACAGAGAGTGGTGAATCTCTGGAATTCTCTGCCACAGAAGGTAGTTGAGGCCAGTTCATTGGCTATATTTAAGAGGGAGTTAGATGTGGCCCTTGTGGCTAAAGGGATCAGGGGGTATGGAGAGAAGGCAGGTTCAGGATACTGAGTTGGATGATCAGCCATGATCATATGGAATGGCGGTGCAGGCTCGAAGGGCTGAATGGCCTACTCCTGCACCTATTTTCTATGTTTCTATGTTTCTATGTACTAGGCGGGGCTACTACTAACAAGCACTATGATTGGCTAGCATGCTGTAGCCGATGTACATCTCTTCTTGTAGAGAATAAAATAAACTACGATGCCTTAAACAATATACCAAAGGGATGCTAAGAATATGCTGGCAAGATTATACAAAATCACCTATCTAACGGGTGGCCTGCAAACCCGTCCAACCCTCGTGCGGTAGGAGACCGCCTCACCTTCTCTTGCGGGAGTAAAAACGGGATTCGGGAGTGGGGATACGACCGGCGACCCTGCGGGCCTGGCGGAAGTAGCCATAGGCGAGCCAGGTGTAAACCGATGCGGGGAGCCCGCGGCAGCATTTACGGCTGGTTGTGGAGTAGCTGGAACCGATGGTGGAGCGAACACGAGAGGCGGGGCATCAGGACATATAGTTACAGGACGCAGTTCCTTCACTGGAGGATATGTTGACGGTTGCGTCTGTAGATGACTCCGTCCACTGATCTATTGCATCCGCTGCGCTAGGTGCCAGCTGTTCTACGTTGGTCTGACCAAGCGCAGGCTTGGCGATCGTTTCGCTCAACACCTCCGCTCCCGTTTGCAATAAAATAAAGAAAAAGATGATGGAATTATGACCCAGGCCACTGCAGGCATATTTGTCAATGACTGTTCATAAATTCATAATTTCGAGGAGAAGAGTAGGGCCATTCGGCCCATCAAGTCGACTCCATTCAATCATGGCTGATTTATCTTTCTCTCTCTACACTATTTTCCCCGTAACCTCTGACATCCTTCCTAATCAAAAATCTGTCAATATCCGCCTTAAAAATACCTATTGACTTGGCTCCCACAGCCATCTGTGGCAATGAATTCCACAGATTCACCACCCTCTGACTAAAGACGTTCCTTCTCATCTCTTTTCTAAAGGTCCGTCCTTTTATTCTAAGGCTATGACCTCTGATCCTAGAATGTCCTACTAGTGGGAACATTCTTTCCATAAAAGCGAGTTCGATATTCCGACTGTGCATGCACAGGTCAAAGGTTGCTATGCATAAACAGCCCTGGAAAGTGGAGCAGTGAAGCAGTGGACCTTCATTTCTTCCGTTTTTTCCAGCTTTGTTTCTTCTAGATAAGAAAATACTGCTTTCAAACTATGAAATAGTTGTATTTATTGTTCCCTTGTTAAAAGCTAAGATTATTTTGTCGTTTGTATTGCTTTATTATGCTTTGGTGAGTGAGCGAGAACGTGCTCGTCCGTGGTCAGTGTCAGGCCCGGGTCTGTTGAGTTGCTGCTGGGTCGTCCCTGACCCTGTCCCTGTCTCTGTCCCCGGCCCGTCCCCATCCCCGGCCCGTCCCCATCCCCGTCCCGTCCCCTCCCAGGTGTCTCGTCCCTGTCCAGTGGTGGCTGGAGATGTCGGGCCGGGCCGGGCAGGCAGCCGGCGCGGGGAGGTGGCTGAGTTGCTGCAGAGCTATGCGTGTATCGCTGGTGCTTGTCTTTCGCCGGCGCTGGTGGGGTTTCCTGCTGAGGGATTGGGGTTGGGGGGAGTTGGCGCTACTTCTCCACACTGGCCGTGGGCCTGGGGCCGCTGGTGTCATTGGTCCAGGGCTGTCGGTTGGCCCAGCGGGAGTTGAGCTGGAGTTGGTACTTCTTCTCTGCACTGGCTGTTGGCCTGGGGCCACTGGTGTTGTCAGTCCTGCCGGGCTAACCGACAGCCCCGGACCGATGACACCAGCGGTCCCAGGTCCACAGCCAGCTTGGAGAAGAAGTGCCAACTCCAGCCCAACCCCGCTCCCCAACGGGTCGGGGACCGCCAGTGGCCGATCCCCCCGGAGCCGGCGAAAGCTGAGCACGAGCAATACACACAAAGCACTGCAGCAACTCAGCCTTCACCCCGCGCGGGCTGCAACCCTGGCCCTGCAAGTCTGACACCTCTGGCCGCCCCCGGATAGGGACGAGACACCCGGGAGGGGACGGGGACGGGGACAGGAACGACCCAGCAGCAACTCAACAGACCTGGGCCCGACACTGACCACGGACAAGCATGATCTCGCTCACTCATTAAAGCATAATCTATACAATTACTAAAACTCTCATCTTGACCACTCTCATCTGTTGTTTTTAAATTTGTGCAAAAATGGTGCCCTATATTGCTAGGATTTTTCGCCACCCTACTCACTCTCCTCTGCTCCAAGCGCACCAAGTTTTGTTCCGATCGGTGAAATATTAGAAAAGTTATGAAGGTTTTAAAAAATCGTGAGATCAGCAGATTGGTCTTCGCGCCTGTCAATCACCATGAAGGTAACCCCCCTTTCGAGGGGGAGGAGAATAAAGCCCTGGAGGCCGGGCATGAGTCAGTCAGCCGGGAAGCCATGAGTGAGAGTTGAGTCCAGAACTGTGAGTCCACAAGCGGTGAGTAAGTGAACTGTGAGTCCACCAGCCGTGAGTGAGTGAACTGAGTCCACAAGCCATTAGTGAGTGAACTGTGAGTCCACAAGCTGTGAATGAGTGAACTGTGAGTTCACAAGCCGTGCTGAGTCCGGAAGTCGCACTGGGTCTGGAAGCCACACTGAGTCCGGAAGTCACGCTGAGCCCGGAAGTCGCGCTTGAGCCCAGGAAGTCGAGCCTGAGTCCAAAGGTCCAAAAGCCGTGAGTGAGTGAACTGTGAGTCCACATGCCGTGAGTGACTGAACTGTGAGTCCACAAGCCGTGAGTGACTGAACTGTGAGTCTGGAAGTTGCGCTGAGTCCGGAAGATATGCTGAGTCCAAATCCCCGTGCTGGGTCCGGAAGTCGCTCTGAGTCCGGAAGTCGTGCAGAGTCCGGAAGTCCTGCTGAGTCCGGAAGTCATGCTGAGTCCGGAAGTCGCGCTGAGTCCGGAAGTCGCGCTGAGTCCGGAAGTCGCGCTGAGTCCGGAAGTCGCGCTGGAGTCCGGAAGTCGTGCTGGAGTCCGGAAGTCGCGCTGGAGTCCTGAAGTCGCGCTGGAGTCCAGAAGTCGAGCTTGAGTCCGGAAGTCGCGCTTGAGTCCGGAAGTCGCGCTTGAGTCCGGAAGTCGCGCTTGAGTCCGGAAGTCGCGCTTGAGTCCGGAAGTCGCGCTTGAGTCCGGAAGTCGAGCTTGAGTCCGGAAGTCGCGCTTGAGTCCGGAAGTCGCACTTGAGTCCGGAAGTCGAGCCTGAGTCCAGAGGTCCAAAAGCCATGAATGAGTGAACTGTGAGTCCACAAGCCGTGAGTTACTGAACTGTGGGTCCACAAGCCATGAGTGACTGAACTGTGAGTCCACAAGCCGTGAGTGAGTGCACTGTGAGTCCACCAGCCGTGATTGAGTGAAGTGTGAGTCCACCAGCCGTGAGTGAGTGAACTGTGTCCACCAGCCGTGAGTGAGTGAATTGAGAGTCCACCAGCCGCGAGTGAGTGAACTGTAAGTCCACAAGCCGTGAGTGAGTAAACTGTAAGTCCACAAGCCGTGAGTGAGTAAACTGTGAGTACAATAATCCATTCTGCCCACAATGACCATACTAACCCTCTAGAAACCAGTCCCTTCTGCCCTCAACATCCATACTGCCCCTCCAGAAAGCCCCCCCCCCCCCGCTTGCCCCCCTCCCCCAGCTGCAGGATGCTCCCCCCTCCCCCTCCCCCCCAGCACCCGACAGCCCTGCCTGAAACCGTGACCCTCCCCAGGCTGCAGGATGCTCCCCCCACCGGCCCCCGACAGCCCCCCGCCTGAAGCCAACCCCCTCCCCAACTGCAGAATGCAACAAGAGACGCAACAAGAAAGAATAGACTGAATAAATCTCCTCTTTAACATTTAAATTGTTGTTATATTTTGATAGATTCACATTTTATGCTTTAATAATTTATGCCCCCTCCCATTGGTACGGAACATTTGCATTTTTCAGCTTGAAATTGTGCAATATGGTGCATACTGTAGCGAGTCTTATAACTTACACTTGAATGCAATATATATGCTTTAAATTGGATTGCGGCGTTTTTGAAAGGGGGGAGGCTGTGCGATCACTGATCACTGGCCTTGGGGGTATCCGGTGAGGGAGTGGAGCAACCGAGTGGGGAGAAGGGTGTGGAAGAAGGGTAGGAACTTTTTGAAATTTGATGTATTAAAATCATGTTTTAGTGCATTGTAGAAGTATGATTTCAATGTTTTTTGTATGAAGTATTTTTAAGAGGTAACTTTTTAAGGGGTAACTTTATCCACACAAAGGATGATGGGTGTATGGAACAAGCTGCCAGAGGAGGTAGTTGAGGCAGGGACCATCCCAACATTTAAGAAAAAGTTAGATTGATACATGGATAGGACAGGTTTGGAGGTATGGACCAAAAGCAGGTAGTGTAGCTGGGACATGTTGGCGGGTGTGGGCAAGTTGCACCGAAGGGCCTGTTTTCACACTGTATCACTCTATGACTACATTATACCTCCACCATGCATGAATGCTTCAAAATCAAGTGATCGAGTTTTATTGCCATGTACTCAAGCTTAGAAACATAGAAAATAGGTGCAGGAATAGGCCATTCGGCCCTTCGAGCCAGCACTGCCATTCAATATGATCATGGCTATTCATCTAAAATCAGTACCTCTTTCCTGTTTTTTCCCCATATCCCTTGATGTCGTTAGCCCCAAGAACTAAATGTAACTCTCTCTTGAAAACATCCAGTGAATTGGCCTGCACTGCCTTCTGTGGCAGAGAATTCCACAGATTCACAACTCTCTACGTGAAGAAAGTTTGTCCTCATAACTGCCCCCCCCCTTTATTCTTAAACTGTGACCCATGGTTCAGAACGCCCCCAACATCGGGAACATGTTTCCTGCAGTTACAGTAAGTGAAAATCTAGCAGGCAAGCAGGATGCTTTCTCCAACCACCCCCATTTGAAGTCCACTACCTTCCACCGTTTCTACCCAGTGCTTGGTACTTACTTCCAGCAGCCACTGGTTGTCCTCCAGGATGCACCGAGCCGCAGCCTGATCCATGCCGGTCACCTGGGCGAATTCGGCACAGAGACTCTCTCTCTCTCCCCCCTCTCTTCCGCTCTCTCTCCTCTCAACCCCCCTCTCTCTCTCTCTCTCCCCTCTATCTCTCCCTTCCCCCTCTCTTTCCCCTCTCTCCCTCTCTCCTCTCTCCCTCTCTGTCTCCCATCTCACCCACTCTCTCCCCCCTCTCCCCCACTCACTCTCTCCCCTCTCTTCTCTCTCCCCCCCTCTCTCTCTCCCCCCTCTCGACCCCCCTCTCTTTCCCCCCTCTCTTTCCCCCCTCTCTTTCCCCCCTCTCTCCCTCTCACCTTACTATTCCCCCTCTCTCTTGTCCCCTCTCTCCTCCCTCTCTCCCCCCTCTCTTTCCCCTAACTCTCTCTCCCCCTCTCTTTCTTCTCTCTCTCCCCCTCTCTCTCTCCCCCTCTCTCTTCTCTCTCCCCCTCTTCTCTCTCCCCCCTCTCTCTCCTCTCTCTCCCCCTCGCTTCCCCCCAACCACTTTCTCCCTCCCTCTCTATCTCCCCCTCTCTCTCCCTCTCCACACACTCTCCTCTCTCTTCCCCCTCTCTCCTCCTCTCTTCCCCATTTCTCCCTCCTACCTCACTCTTCCCCTTGCCCTCTCTCCCCTCTCTCCCCTCTCTCCCCTCTCTTTGTCTCTATCTCTTTTTCTTTGCCCCCCTATCTCTCTCTTTCCCCCTTTCCCCCTCTCTCTTTTACCACCCGTCTCTCTTCCCCTTCTCTCTCCCATTCTCTCCTACCCTCTCCTCCCTCTCCACCCCCTCTCTCTCTTCCCTCTTTCTTCCCTCTCTCACTTCCTCCCCTCTCCCACCTCACTCTCCCCTACCTCTCTCTCCCCTCTCCCCCCCCTCTCCCCTCTCTCCATTCACTCCCCCCCTGTCTCTCCCCTCTCTCTCCTCTCACCCCCCCCCCCCCTCTCTCCCCACTGTCTCCCTGTCTCCTTTACCTCTGTCTCTCTCCACCTCCCTTTGAGAGTCTGTCCCTTCGGCACAGAGACTCTCATGACTTCATTCTTGTAAACCTCCGCTGGACCCATTCCAATACCAGCACATCCTTCTTCAAATATGGGGCCCTATAATCCTGCTTTCTCAGTACTACACGCCCCTCCACCTATTTTCCTTTTACCTGCAAACGTGACCCGAAATGTCGCCTATTTCCTTCGCTCCATAGATGCTGCCTCACCCGCTGAGTTTCTCCAGCATTTTTATCTAACTTTGATTTTCTAGCATCAACAGATGTTTGTATGTTATCTTCCTTTGGGATTTAAATCCAGGATTAATTAAATTCTTTATTCATTCTATACACACAGGGAAACAATTCAGTAAACATGCTGCAGCCATGAATGCACAGAGAAAGTAAAGCTGCTGGAGGATGGCAGTGTGGTGTTTAAACCAGGGAACGAGTAGCTGACAGTTCTGGTCTATTGATCAAGAGACCTGAGTTCAAGCTCCATCGCAGTAGCTGGGGAATTAAATTCAGGTAATCAAATCAACCTGAAGTTAAAACTTGTCTAGGTGGCAGCGTGGTACTTAAAGCCTGCCTGATTAACTAATGTTCATCATCACAAAGGGAATCTGCCTTCCTTATTTGCCTCAGTCTGGCCTATATGTGACTCCAAATACTGGTCATGCCAAAACCACACAGGGGTTAACTGTGATATTTGATCTTGCTGTGGACACCACAGTGTTCACAATTTAGGTTCGTTCCGCTGCTGGACATGGGGGGCAGGGTGTGGTGGAGATGCCCCTCAAAAAATAAGTGAAAGGATTCCACACCAGTGGGCCACATGAGTGGCAAGTGTGGGGGATAAAATTGGTGCAATTTGTGTAAACAGTATTGGATATTTATATAGCCTCCGAGAATGTCGGATGATTTTTTCCACGGTTCCTGTATTGCATATATTTATTACTTGAATAAAGTCTATTTTGAAATTTAAAAAAAAAGATTTATTCCAAACAGCTCTGTCACAGAAGGCTCTGTGATTTACGGACTGTTCCCAGAGACTGACTTCAAGTGCTGCTGGAAGGTCATCAACTCGGTGAAAGAGGCTCTTTGGTCTGCCCGAGCTTTGTTGACCTCCCAGCGGAGCGAGATGTCCGTCGGGAAATGTTGCCGACTGGCCCGCTGCAGACTGCTGAGGAGTACGTGCTGAGGGAAGCACTAAAACTTGGTGCAGACAATGCCAAGGCTCCTAGACTGTGGAACAGCATCCCTCTTCCCATCGGAACTGCCCCCTCCATCGACTCAAGTCGAGACTTAAAACTCATCTTTACTCTCAAGTCTTTCTTGACGTCCTCTGAGGAAGGGCGATATGTATGTATTTGTGAATGTTTCTTCCTCCATATACACCGTTTGACCTGCTGAATGTTCCTAGCATTTTTTAATTTATTTTTTTCGATTCCAGCATCTGCAGCAAATTTCTCTCCGCTCAATATTTCAAAGCACTGGGCATTGCTAAAACTGGCAAATAATCTTTCTAATGGTTTGTATACCTGCTCATGACTTCCAGCAACTGGAGTTTTTTTTTTGTTATTTGTATTTACCTGCCAAATGGATGCCTGTGGAGTAGGATTCTATGTTGGAGGTAAAATGTTTTTAAAAAACTCATCGATGAAAGACGGAATTCAGAGGAAATTTTACTAATATTTCCAACATTAAAATGTCATAATTTTCCTATTTTTCTAATTTATTTCTATCTTACTTTCTTTGTTTATTTTTCCTATCTATAAATATAAATAAATAATTAGAGGCAATGTTAATATGTAACCGATAAAGGAGGATCTCAGCTACTTTGGTAACTGGGTCCCTGAAATCCTGGATATTTAATATGTAACCGTTAAACAAAGTCTGTATTGGTTTGGACTATGATATGCAGATGCAGATGCATCTAATAAACATTTATTTTTAAAAAAAATGTCATAATTGGATCGTCAAAACACAGGGAGCAGGAGACTTGGCGGTTTGGCTCCTGACTCATGCCTGACTCTCTGAGGGTTTGAAGATTTAGGAGGATTACTTTTTCAGGCAGTTTGCCAAATTTCAGAGATCATCGGCAACTTCTGACACCGCTCCTTTCCCTACAAGCTATCAGTCAGCTTGGTTTAATTAAAGGTGTGTCACCCGTCCCACACATAGCAATAATCAGGCATTCTGCTTCTCATGCTGTTTAAGAAGGAACTGCAGATGCTGGAAAATCAAAGGTACACAAAAATGCTGGAGAAACTCAGCGGGTGCAGCAGCATCTATGGAGCGAAGGAAATAGGCCACGTTTCGGGCCGAAACCCTTCTCATGCTGTTTGTTGCGGAAAAGTATTGTGCAGAACTCATCTGGAAACATTGATCTTCAAAATCCAGATATGGGATCTTCAGTGTCCAACAAAGTGGGCCAATGGGGCTTTGGTTTCCACCTGACAAAAGGTGCTTCGAACTGTGCAACACTCCCTCTGTTTTGAAGAACATTCATCATCTGAAATGTCAGCCCTTTTTCTCCACTCAATACGATACGATGCGATAGAACTGTATTTATCCCAGGAGGGAAATTGAACTGTCAACAGACATAAAGAAACACAAAATACATGACATAAAACACAAAATACACAAAGTACTCTTCAGGTTGACCAGCGTGTCATGGAGGGGGTGAGCTGTAATGTCAAAGATGATCCGCAGTTTGAGGAGCATCCTCCCTTCCAAGACCATCTCCCATGAATCCAACTCTTCCCCCAGGACAGAACCAGCCATCCTGATGAGTTTGTGAATCCTATTGGCATCTGCGGCCTTCACCCTGCTGCCCCAAAACACTGCAGTGAAGAAGATTTGTGGAACCGATTGGTAGAACATCTGTAGCATCTTATTGCAGATGTTGAAGGAGTGGAGCCTTCTCAAAAAGCACAGCCGGCTCTGCCCCTTCTTGTACACAGAGCTTCAGCGTTCCTGGACCAGTCCAGTTTATTGTCCAGGTGCACTCACAGATGCTGCCTGACTTGAGAGGCATTTAGACAGGCACGTGAACAGGCAGGAAATGGAGGGATCTGTGCAGGCTGAAGGAATCAGTTAAAACTAGTATCAGGCCCATCAGCCCACATATATTGTGGGCTGAACATATATTGTGGGCTGAAGGGCCTGTTCCTGTGCCATACTGCAACTTCTGCTGAGAAGTTTAATTTGCACAGATTGGTGAGTGGTTGAGATAAAAGGTGCAATTTGTGAAAAAGGGACTGCCCATTTCTTTCTAGTGGATTAGGCATGTCCTTGATAGTGGGACATTGTACAACCCAGCAGCCACCTTGCACCAAGGAACCTTATTAAACCTTAGTTTAATTATTAAACTGTTATTGTAACATCCAAACAAAAGTACACAATCAATAACTTCCCCTCTCCCTGCCTGTTTCTAGGCAACTAATCCATTTTTAATGTTGACAATATGAGATGCCATTTAGTATAAAGTGTCCAACTGGCTACCAATAATGCTGTGCCAACACTGTGAAACCTAAGTGAATGTCAGAATGATAGAATAGTTTATTTACCAAACGGGACATGTATTTTGCAACGATACAAGAGATTGCTGATGCTGGCAAGTGGAGGAAAATATAAACTGCTGGCGGTATTCAGCAGGTCAGGCAGCATCTGTGGAGGTAGAGAGATCGCTGACATTTTGTGTTGGGTACAGGCATCAGGATTTGCATAGAAATTGTGCAATCATAAACCAATCGCACATGCCAGGATTGAGAAAACATGGTTTCAGGAGAAGAACTTTCCATCCTATGGAGCATCCAATGACAAAAGGATTTGAGTATAAGAGCAGGGAGTTTCTACTGCAGTTGTACAGGGTCTTGGTGAGACCACACCTGGAGTATTGCGTACAGTTTTGGTCTCCTAATCTGAGGAAAGACATTCTTGCCATAGAGGGAGTACAGAGAAGGTTCACCAGACTGATTCCTGGGATGGCAGGACTTTCATATGAAGAAAGACTGGATAGACTCGGCTTGTACTCGCTACAATTTAGAAGATTGAGGGGGGATCTTATAGAAACTTACAAAATTCTTAAGAGGTTGGACAGGCTAGATGCAGGAAGATTATTCCCGATGTTGGGGAAGTCCAGGACAAGGGGTCACAGTTTAAGGATAAGGGGGAAATCTTTTAGGACCGAGATGAGGAAAACATTTTTCACACAGAGAGTGGTGAATCTCTGGAATTCTCTGCCACAGAAGGTAGTTGAGGCCAGTTCATTGGCTATATTTAAAATGGATTTAGGTGTGGCCCTTGTGGCTAAAGGGATCAGGGGGTATGGAGAGAATGCAGGTACAGGATACTGAGTTGGATGATCAGCCATGATCATATTGAATGGCAGTGCAGGCTCGAAGGGCCGAATGGCCTACTCCTGCACCTATTTTCTATGTTTCTATGTTTCTATCATTGGTGATTTGCATCGAAACCAAGATTGTTCAGTGGTCCTTAATATCTGGCCTAATAGGATTGGACTGTGTCGCAATGGTGGAGCTGCTGTCTCTCAGCGCTAGAGACTGAAGTTCAATACTGACCTTGGGTGCTGTCTGTGTGGAGTCTGCACGTTCACTCTGTGACCGCATGCATGGGTTTCCTCTGGGTGCTCTAGTTTCCTCCCACATCCCAAAGACACGTGGGCTTGTAGGTTCATTGTCTCTCTAAATTGTCCCTGGTATGTAGTGGGATAACTACTGTAAACGGGTGATCAATGGTCGGTGTGAACTCGATGGGCTGTAGGGCCTGTTTCATGCTGTATCTCTGAACTAATCTAAACTAAACTAAACTAAACTAAATTAAGCTAAGCTAAGCTAAACTACAGTAATAAATATTAATCATTTTTGGTTCTGAAATTTTCAATTAAGATCTGTTCTTTTAGAGGAAGAGCTGCGGCCTCACTGCGCCAGAGGCCACGGTTCGATCCTGAACTTAGGTGCTGTCTATGTGGAGTTCGCACGTTCTCCCCGTGACCATGGGTTTCCTTCGGGTGCTCTGGTTTCCTCCCACATCCCAAAGGCATGTGAGTTTGTAGGTTAATTGGCTTCTGTAAATTGCCTCCAGCGTGTTGGCAGTGGATGTAAAAAGTGGGATAACCTAAACTAGTGTGAAAGGTGATTGGTATTCAATTTCTGAAGGGCTCGTTTCCATGATTTTTCTATAAACTCTAAATAAAGATGTCTTTGATTTCTACTGGAAACAAATATAAACATTTACAATCATAAAATAAGCAATTAGGTACTTTGAATCAATGCTGTAAAGCTATTCTACTGTCCAGATCTTGGTGTGTCATCTGCAGCACTTCCAGTGTTCATGTAATTTGATGACGGCCCCATACTTCCATAAAAAACAGAAAGAGGTCAGTTCGACCCATCGTATCTCTGCTGGCTCATTTGACCATTCACTTTGATTGTAAATCGTTTTTACCACATTCACATCAACCTTGCTCAGATGCTACCACTCACCCTCACTTTCGGGGCAAATTGCAATCGCAAGTCAACCTGCCAATTCACGCTCCAAGGAGAAAATTCCAGACCTTCAATAAGCTCCGGGCTCCGGTGGCAGTGTAAAAGCAAACTCCACGACATATTTTGTGAGTAGGTACATCCTGAAATCACTCCAGAGAGCACAGGTCTCGGATTGCTTCAATGCAGAAAATAAGCCATATGAATGTCTGTGAAGAGAGCTGTGACTCTCCTGTGTGAGTAGTTTTGTCATCAAATTTGCCAGAGGCTTATCAGAAGCACACACTGTGTGAATGGTTTATGAGTTTTAAATGATCAAGCCTGTGTGATAGGCACGAAGTAAGCAGCCTTGGCCTTGATACATCTTTGTGGCAGAAATTACTTGACACAAATATGGATACAAAATCAGAAGAAGATCTTGTTATTTTAAATGGATCAGGGCATCCTTGACAACGCTACCATTTATAGCCATTCTTATTTGCCCTTGAGAAAGCTGCCAATTTAACTTGCTGCAGTCGTTCTGGTGAATGTGTTACCACAGAATTATTGTTGAGGGAGTTCCAGGACCTACATATAGGGAGAGGTTGAGCAGGCTGTGACTCTATTCCTTGGAGCGCAGGAGGATGAGGGGTGATCTTATAGAGGTGTACAAAATCATGCGAAGAATAGATTGGGATAATAATAATAATAATAATAATAATAATAATAATAATAATAATAATAATAATAATAATAATAATAATAATAATAATAATAAATTTTATTACAGACTTGAGCTCCAGACAAAGGGCAACATTACATAAAAATGCATTGCATATTAAAAAATATCATAAAGTACATATAAAATCTTAGTATATCACTTATAAAAGCATCATAAATTATATTTAAAAAAAACTCAATACATGACTTAAAAATCCAGATTAAAAGAATGATCAATGTCCTACAACAAGACAACTATACCATTGTCTCCACAGCTGGGATTCGTAGCGTGTAGTGCTAAACCTTATGTTTGACAAGGCAACAATAATTACATTTTTAGAGTCATTTATCCTGCAAATGAGTTTATGCATATGATTTCTTAGGATAGCTTCTAAAGTAAAGTCTCTTGTGTAGGAAGGAACTGCAGATGCTGGTTTACACCAAAGACTGACACAAAATGCTGGAGTAACTCGGCGGGACAGGCAGCATCTTTGGATCGAAGGAATGGGTGACGTTTTGGGTCGAGACCCTTCTTCAGAGGGAATTGCGAACCAGATGACATAGGTTTAAGGTGAAGGGGAAAATATTTAATAGGAACCTGAGGGGTAACTTTTTACACAAAGGGTGGTGGGTGTATAAAACGAGCCACCGGAGGAGTTAGCTGAGGCAGGTAGTTTCGCAACATTTTAGAAATATTTAGACAAGTAGACGGATTGGATAGATTTAGAGAGATATAAACAGGAGGGCCTAGTGTAGATGGGACATGTTGGTCGATGTGGGCAAATTGGACCGAAGGGCCTGTTTCCACACCGTATGATTCTATGACTCTCTGACATAGACCCAATGACGAAGAAGAACCAGTGATACATTTCCACATCAGGGAACTTCTCTCAACACTTCCAGTCCTTTTTCTTCCTGAGGGTGGAGTGGGTCTAGCATGCAGAGTGTTCACACAGGTGGATCAGCCACGAGTATTGACCCCAACCTCCCTTCCCCAATAGCCCAATGCAAAGCCACTGGATGGGGCTCAGATCAGACGCATTTTGGCCCCATAGGACATGAGGGGAAAAAAAAAATCCTTTTCACAACCAGCAAGTTAAAATTCCCAAGGGTGCATTTTCTTTAAACATCTGTCACCAAGAGAAAAAAAAGGAAAATGAATGACATTTCTACAATGGAATATTCCTAGACCAACTCAGTAATATGTCCACTGGTACCCCACCCACAACCTAAAGTATTCATTCCCTCTACAGTGGCTATGATACATTGCAATTATTATCCAGGCTACTCTGACAGCACCTCCTAAGCCCCTGACTTCCTTCATTAAGGAGGTGATTACACAGAAACACAAGCACCTTCAGGTTCCCCTCTATGTCACGCACCATCCTCAGAAACACACCATAGTTCCTTCAATGTCACTGGTACTAAATCCTGGAATTCTTTCCCCAACAACACTGAAGAAATACCTACACTAGAGGTACAGCAATGGTTCAGGTAGTCACCAAATTCTGAAAGGCAGTTAGAGCTGGTTAATATATATTGGGTTCAGCAATGATAGCCCAAACTTGAAAATACATTAAAAATAAATTGAATTATTGTTAACTGCTATGTCTGATTATTTGACCATGACAAGTCCCACTATCAGCCCCAGAAACGGCGTAATAGTGATGGTCATCTCCACTTTAGTAGAAGAAGCAATATGGCACATGGAGGCAAATTGCACATTGAACATTTCCACCTTCTCCAGTGACTCATTTTCTCCATATTTTAACATGAACTGGAAGCAATTTTTATTCTGCCAATTCAAAGTGACGCAGCAGTTTATTTAGGAACACCCAATAATTAAGAGGTAACGTCAACACAGGCAAGACAATCCTAACTCAGATGATTTCATAACCTCATGTCAAATTCTATGAAATTGATACCGAATTAGAGATTTAAATTTAGTTTTCTTTTATTTATTATGACAGTCATTATTTTGAAGATTCTCTAAGGAGAGAGCACAAACAATGATGTGTCAAGTTACAATTTGAACCGGGTGGCACAGTGGCGCAACGTTAGAGTTGCTGCCTTACAGCGCGTGCAGCGCCAGAGACTGGTTCGATCCTGACTATGGGTGCTGTCCGTACGGAGTTTGTACGTACTCCCCGCGACCACCTGGGTTTTCTCCGAGATCTTCTAATTCCTCCCACACTCCAAAGACGTACAGGTTGATATGTAAATTGGCTTGGTATAAGTGGAAATTGTCCTTAGTGCATGTAGGATAGTGTTAATGTGCGGGAATCGCTGGTCAGTGCATATTGTGTTTATAATAATTACTAGACTAAGTGGGACCCGTTGGGTCCCATGTTCACACGGGAGGGCTGGTCCCCCGACGCAATATTCCACCTCTCCACCAATTCCAATATTGGTGGCCAGTGGGGGGGCTTTCTGGAGTGCTGGTATGGGTTCTTGGGGTGGCAGCTCAGTCCCTCAATCTTGATCTGCTGGCAGCTCACTCACGGCTGGTGGGCTGGCAGTTGACTCATGACTATTCCTTGAAATTCCATTTCAAGCAGGGTGCAAGGCCACCAAATTCAAATCCATGTTCCTACCATTTCAAGCAGGGTGCAGGGCCACCAAATTCAAGTGCAGCTTCTTACCACTATGAGCAGGGTGCAAGGACACCGAATTCAAGTGCAGTTTCCAACCACTTCAAGCAGGGTGCAAGGCCGCCAAATTCAAGTGCAGTTTAATTCCACTTCAAGCAGGGTGCAAATGTCACCAAATTCAAATGCAGCTTCATACCATTTCATGCAGGGTGAAACCACCATAAAACCACACAAAACACCAAACCAACAGTTCAGTAGACATTCAGTGTTTTCAGTTGATTCACAGCTCAGACAGAGTCATGACCTCTCCCTCCCCCATAATGAAGAGACTGAGCCACACCCACACTTCCGGGTTTTATAACCCTTTCCCCTCCCACCGGAAAAGGTGTGGCTTTCAGGGCGTGATTGACAGGAGAGAGATCCTCACCATTTTTTAAACACTAATAACACTTATTTTTCATTGATGGGAAGAATTCTCTGCACCTGCTCAGCTGAGGGGGGACTGAGTAAGATGGCCAAAAATCACAGCCGTAAGTGGTAACGTTTTATCCAAAATCAATATACAGTGCAAACAGGAAGTAAGTGCATTCACAGTAGTGCCTTTTAACTTCAAGCCAAAGCACCCAAACTGACATTTGCAGTAAGTAGTGCCATTCAACTTCAAGCGAAAGCACCCACCACCATTTGCAGTAAGTAGTGCCTTTCAACTTCATGCCACCATTTGCAGTAAGTAGTGCCTTTCAACTGCAAGCCAAAGCACCCAAGCCACCATTTGCAGTAAGTAGTGCCTTTCAACTTCAAGCCAAAGCACCAAAGCCACCATTAGCAGTAAGTAGTGCCTTTCAACTGCAAGCCAAAGCACCCAAGCCACCATTTGCAGTAAGTAGTGCCTTTCAACCTCATGCCACCATTTGCAGTAAGTAGTGCCTTTCAACTGCAAGCCAAAGCACCCAACCCACCATTTGCAGTAAGTAGTGCCTTTCAACTTCAAACCAAAGCACCAAGGCCACCATTAGCAGTAAGTAGTGCCTTTCAACTGCAAGCCAAAGCACCCAAGCCACCATTTGCAGTAAGCAGTGCCTTTCAACTTCAAGCCAAAGCACGCAAGCCAGCATTTGCAGTAAGAAGTGCCTTCCAACTTCAAGCCAAAGCTCCCAAGCCACCATTTGCAATAAGTAGTACGTTTCAACTTCAAGTCAAAGCTCCCAAGCCACCATTTGCAGTAAGTAGTGCCTTTCAACTTTAAACCAAAGCTCCCAAGCCACCATTTGCAGTAAGTAGTGCCTTTCAACTTCAAGCCAAAGCACCCAAACAACCATTTGCAGGCAGTGCCTTTTTACTTCAAACAAACCATATTTTCATTTTCAAACCACATTAAGGGTACTCAGTTGTGTAGACATGTGGTCAGTGTTATTCAGAGCTCAGAGAGACGTGACCCTTGGCTTCATCCATCTTGCAGAGACCGAGGGAGGCACACCACTTCCTGGTTTTATAGTCCCTCCCCCTCCCTCCAGCAGGTGCAGCAGAGAGAAAGGTAATTTTTTTAAACTTCAAGCCAAAGCTCCCAAGCCACCATTTGAAGTAAGTAGTGCCTTTCAACTTTAAGCCAAAGCACCCAAACAACCATTTGCAGGCAGTGCCTTTTTACTTCAAACAAACCATATTTTCATTTTCAAACCACATTAAGGGTACTCACAGTTGTGTAGACATTAGTTCAGTGCTCAGAGAGACGTGACCCTTGGCTTTATCCAACTTGCAGAGACTGAGTGAGGCACACCACTTCCTGATTTTATAGTCCCTCCCCCTCCCTCCAGCAGGTGCAGCAGAGAGAATGGTGATTTTTTTTAAACTGCAAGCCAATGCACCCAAGCCACCATTTGCAGTAAGTAGTGCCTTTCAACTTCAAGCCAAAGAACCCAAACCACCATTTGCAGTAAGTAGTGCCTTTCAACTTCAAGCTAAATCACCCGCCACCATTTGCAGTAAGTAGTGCCTTTCAACTTCAAGCCAAAGAACCCAATCCACCATTTGCCGTAAGTAGTGCCTTTCAACTTCATGCCACCATTTGCAGTACGTAGTGCCTTTCAACTTCAAGCCAAAGCACCCAAGCCACCATTTGCAGTAAGTAGTGCCTTTCAATTTCAAGCAAATGCACCCAAGCCACCATTTGCAGTAAGTAATGCCTTTCAATTTCAAGCCAAAGCACCCAAGCCACCATGTGCAGTAAGTAGTGCCTTTCTACTTCAAGCCAAAGCACCCAAACAACCATTTGCAGGCAGTGCCTTTTTACTTCAAACAAACCATATTTTCATTTTCAAACCACAATAAGGGTACTCACCGTTGTGTAGTCATTTGTTCAGTGTTATTCAAAGCTCAGAGAGACGTGACCATTGGCTTTATCCATCTTGCAGAGGCTGAGTGAGGCACACCACTTCCTGGTTTTATAGTCCCTCCCCCTCCCTCCAGCAGGTGCAGCAGAGAGAATGGTGATTTTTTTTTAAACTGCAAGCCAAAGCTCCCAAGCCACCATTTGCAGTAAATAGTGCATTTCAACTTCAAGCCAAAGCACCCAAGCCACCATTTGCAGTAAGTAGTGCCTTTCAACTTCATGCCACCAATTGCAGTAAGTTAGTGCCTTTCAACTTCATGCCACCATTTGCAGTAAGTAGTGCCTTTCAACTTCAAGCCAAAGCACCCAAGCCACCATTTGCAGTAAGTAGTGCCTTTCAACTTCAAGCAAATGCACCCGCCACCATTTGCAGTAAGTAGTGCCTTTCAACTTCAAGCAAAGCACCCAAGCCACCATTTGCAGTAAGTAGTGCCTTTCAACCTCAAGCCAAAGCACCCAAGCCACCATTTGCAGTAAGTAGTGTCTTTCACCTTTCAAGCCAAAGCACCCAAGCCACCATTTGCAGTAAGTAGTGTCTTTCACCTTTCAAGCCAAAGCACCCAAGCCACCATTTGCAGTAAGTAGTGCCTTTCAACTTCAAGCCAAAGCACCCAAACAACCATTTGCAGGCAGTGCCTTTTTACTTCAAACAAACCATATTTTCATTTTCAAACCACATTAAGGGTGCTCACAGTTGTGTAGACATTTGTTCAATGTTATTCAGAGCTCAGAGAGACGTGACGGTTGGCTTAATCCATCTTGCAGAGACTAAGTGAGGCACACCACTTCCTGGTTTTATAGTCCCTCCCCCTCCCTCCAGTAGGGGCAGCAGAGAGAATGGTGAATTAAAAAAAAACATTAATATTTCTCTGATTTGTCATTGATGGGAAAAGTCCTCCGCACCCGTAAGGTGGAGGGGACTCTGAGCGAGGTGGCCAAAAATGACGGCCTTAGGTGGCGGCGTTCGGTCGGAAATCGCAGCACAGTGGGCCAAAAGCGGTCAAGATCAGATATTTATTAATATAGATAGTCATACAGCATGGAAACAGGCCCTACAGCCCACCCTGTTCACACTGACAAAGCTACTGTATCTCTGCTAGTCCCATATGTCTAGGTTTGACCCATATCCCTCTAAACATTTTCTATGTCTCTGTCCAAGTGTCTTTTAAAGGCTGTTATAATTCATGCCTCAACCACCTCCTCTAGCAGCTATGTCCTTATACCTAAGTTCCTCAGGTTCTTATTAAATATTGCCCCTATCGACTATGTCCTCTGGTTTTTGATTCCCGTGCCCTGGGTAAAAACTGCACATTCACACTATATATTCCCCTCATGGGCCATTGCACTTATAGTGAATTGTAAATCCTTCAGTTTCTAGCATTTGCCATTGGCTAATTAAGCCAACGGAGCCTGGATTTTTGTTTGTTTGTTCATAAGGTCATAAGGAATAGGAGTAGAATTAGGCCATTTGGCCCATCGAGTCCACTCCGCCAATCAAACATGGCTGATCTATCTCTCCCTCCTAACCCAATTCTCCTGCTTTCTGCCCATAACGTCTGACACCCGTACCAATCAAGAATCTATCTATCTCTGCCTTAAAAATATCCGAACATATCCAATTTGTTGCCAATTACAGTATCTAGTGAGCCACCGGGTGGCCCCAGCAATGGCTGCCTCGCCAATAGTCTGACTGTCCCTTCTTTTGTTGTTTCTTTGGTATGTTAAATGTATGTTTTTAGTGTTCATTAACTTGCTTTGTGTGGGGGGTGGTGGGGGGGGGAGTGGTTGGGGAAACTTGGGGAAACTGTGGCCTAACATCAATGAGCTGGAGGCCTTTGCTGGAGACTAACTTTGAGAGCTCTAACCGCAGGAGCTTGCAAGATTTTAACATTGTGAGCTGGCGATCCCTGTCAGGGATTGACCTTTCAACTCCAACCGCGGGAGCCTGCGGACTTTAACATCGTGGAACTTGCGGTCTCTGATTAGAGACCGACTTCAGGAGCTCCAAGCCCCAGGAGCTTTGACTGCCCGGACGCGGGAGCTTCGATCGCCCCAACGTGGGAGCTTCGATCGCCCTGATACGGGGGCTTCGACCGCCAACTGCGGTAGTTTCGATCGACCCCTATGGGTGGTTTGACTGCCCCGACCGCAGGAGAAAAATGAGGGAAGAAGATTAGACTTTATTGCCTTCCATCACAGTGAGGAATGTGGAGTCCACTGTGGTGGATGTTTATGTTAATTTTTATGTAGTTGTGTGTCTTGATGCTTTTTTTTAGCATGGCTGTATGGTAATATGAATATCACTGTACCTTAACTGGTACACGTGACAGTAAAAGACCTTTGAAACCTTTATCTTAACTGTGTCTGTATGATTTCTGAACCTACCTGCCCATGGGCGTGGTTACTCTCTCTCCATTCCATCATAACCATTCATTGTTTTGCACACTTCTAATAGAAACTCACCCTAGAACCTTTATTACTCTAAGAAGGACAATACCATCTTCACCATATTCTCTAACCACTCAGCTGAATTATAACCTTGCAGGGAAACATTTACACATCTGTAGTGTGGCATCAAATGAATTGATTGTGCAGTTCATTTTGGCCTGTGCTGCCATATTTCTGAAAAGAAAATATGAAGAGAAATATTCACCATAGCATTTGTAGGGAAAAGGCCCAGCTTAAATTGAATTGCAGATAAAATGTTCCCTGCTCGTTCTGGACTGGTCTTCATTTATGAAAACATTGAGAACTTTCTTAGATTGAATGCTCAAATAGACAAAAAAAAAACATTATTAGCATTAATACGGTTAAGAGATGAGCAACTTCCATTAACTTCAATTATTCTTGTCTGGGGAAAAAAATAAATCTTTCCATTTCAGATTGAGCAGAAAGATCTCTCAGACCTGCTGTCGACACTCCAAACATTTATCTTCCTTGCTGGAAATTGTAACATTTTATGACTTCCATAAAAATAAGTAAATCTAAATTATGCAAAAGCAAGACCTTATTTTCTATTTATTTACTTGTTTTTGTATCAAAAAATAATTTATTTAATTTCAACACGATAGAACAAAAAAAACCCAAACCGTGGTGACATACCTACCACCAAGTTACAAAATCATCAAACAACTATTTTACAAATATTCTAATAACTACTATACATCTCCGGTAAAGGGGTAAGCATCTGGCTTAGGCAAAGTCCGCTTCCGCCTGGTGCCATGACTTTCTTCAGAGTGGGAGTCAGGAGAGTGAGAAACTAGAGGTGTAAAGAGGTACAGAAAAACGCAGAGACGGCTCTGACGGCCAGGCCTAAGAGCAACCCAACCTGGGCATCTTCAGGCCTGCCCACTCCCTAGATCCCATCACCAGTCCTTCGGTCACTGACAGCAGAGCCACTCCTCCCCTTGCGGACCCTAGGTGCAGTGGTGGTGCTCCTTGCCCTCCGGACCCTAAGCAAGACCTTATTAGAACATACAACATAGAACAGGAGAGCACAGGCGTGCATCCTTCAGCCCAAAATATTTGTGTTGTGCATTTTGCCAAGATAGAGTGAACTCATCTGCCTGTACTTGACCCATATCCCTCGATTCCTCGCACTTCCATATGCCCAGCTAAAAGTCTCTTAAATGCCACTATCATATCTGCCTCCACTACCACCCCTGGCAATGCTTTCCAGACTCCCACCCCTCTCTGTGTAAAACACTTGCTCTGTACATCCCCATTAAAATTTACCCCTCTCAACCCATAGTTATGGCCTCTTGTTTTGGACATTTCCACCCTGGGAGAGAGGTTCTGACTGCCTACTCCCATTCCCACGCTGACCTTTCTGTCCTAGGCCTCTCCTACTGTCTGAGTGAGGCAACGTGTAAATTGGAAGGAGCAGCACCTCATATTTCGTTTGGGCATCTTACATCCCAGCATTATGAATATTGATTTCTCTAATTTTCCGTAACCCTTACATTCACTCTCTCTCCATACCTTCCCCTCCCTAGTCATCTTGCTAATTTCACTGTTTTTATCCCTTCGTTTTCACCTCCTCCTCAGCCAACAATGGACCATTGTGGGCTCTTTGGCTATCAGAGCCGTCTCTGCTTTGTTCTGTACCTCTTTACACCTCTAGTTTCTCACTCTCCTGACTCCCACTCTGAAGAAAGGTCTCGACCCCAAACATCAACTATTCCTTTTCGCCAGGGATGCTGCCTGACCGGCTGAGTTACTCCAGCATTTTGTTTGGAAGCAATCTGTTGTCCCATCTGTTTTCCTAAATGTTTATCGACTTAACAGGGATTGATCCCTCAACCCAAAATGTTACTCCCACAAGGAAGTCGCCCAGAGGTAGATGAAACTGGAGGACAATAACTTAGATGATAAAATTAATTTAGCGAGAATCGGGGGGTGGGAGGGGTGGAGATTTTTTTCACCCAGAGAATAGTGAGAACTGGACTGCACTGCTGGAGAGAGTGGTGGAAGGGAAGTCGCTGGCAACAATTAAGAAGTGTCCAGATGAGCCTCGGCATTGAAGGTTATGGACCAAGTGCCGGGAGATGGGATTGATATAATGGGTGGTGGGCCAACTGTTCCCACGCTGTGAAACTATAGCTATGAGCATTGCTAACAAAGCTTCTGGCCAAACAACTTGGGGACTAATTCATTGTCCCACCTCCCTCAGATGGTCCTCCCATAGATGCTTATCATTTCCTTCCAGTCCATTTTCAGAGCTGATGAGCTGCAGAATTAAACTTGCGATTCTTGCACCCCAACCTACTTACCTCCCACCACTCTAGTAGAAATCCTTTAATCACTGCCTCAAATAGCATGCTGTCGTAAATGTGCGTGGATGCTAATAAGGCAAAATTCGCCTTCCACGTGCATCAGGAAAAACATTTTGTAACATGCAATAATGAAGCCACCTCAGGTAGATCTGACAAAGCATAAGAGCAATAATATGCTTTGTTCGACCCTTTGATTCTTTGAGGCAGGCACGGAACTTGCTATCAAAATATGGAGGGGACCGGGGGACAGTGGGGACACGATTTTTTGGCAGACGCGCGCGCATGCGCACACTCACACACACATGCGTGTGGCTTCGGAGGCTCAATCCAGCGCTAAACGCAACTCAATTCTGCCTGTCTCGTCGGGTTAACTACAGCCCTGTCTGGACTGACGGGATGCCAGCGCTGCTTCTCCGCGCTGGCCATATTTCCCGCAAGCCCAGGCAGGTTAACCTGGCGGGACAGGCAGAGTTGAGCTGGGTTTAGCGCTGCTTCTCTGCGCTGGCTGTGGACCTGGGGGCACCGTGCCCGTTTGACTCACGACCTCTCTGGCCACCCGTGGGGGGGGGCACTCGGGTGGGGACGGGACAGCGCCGGAGAGCCGGCCGGGATCGATTCTGGCTGCGGATGAGGCGCAGGTCTGTGCCACGTCTCCCTCCTCCAATCACCGCACTCAATCCTTAGCCCCACACCCACCCCCCCACTCCTCCCTCCTCCAATCATCGCGCTGAATCATCATGTCCCGCCCCCATTGCCTGCTGACCGACGTCTCTCTCGTCCAATCGGCGCCCTCGATCAGCAGTCCCACCCCCACTGTCTCGCGGAAAGCGGAGATTTAAAAATCCAGATGACAAAAACTTGGGGGGGGATGTCCCCCACCACTCAAAACATGGGGGGGGATGTGTCCTCTCTGCCCCCCCCCCCCCCGGGTTTTCCGCCCCTGCTTTGAGGTGAATGGAATTGAACACACAGCTGTAATAAATTTAATGGAGGTATTATTTAGATATAATGAAGCAGGAAATACTTTCACAGAGCAAATCTGAAGCACAAAATGAGGCATTTGGCAGTCTTTAATCAAGTGGATCAAACAGGTTATAAATATAGGGAGAGCTGGAACAGTTTAGGATAGCCGCTGAAAAATGGGCTTTGGATTAGGTTCAAGTATCACTGCATTGAGTTGAGCAGACACAGTTCCAGTACATTAATAATGATACACTTCAAACTAGGTGTTGTTAGCTTTCAGATGAGCTTTCAATTAAACCTGGACATGCACCCACTAAGTCACGGCCATGGAACTAATCCATCAGTTGAATATACTGTAGCAACTTTCTGGCTGAAATTTATCTTCCATTCACAATTATTAAAATAGTTTCTCTGGACAATATCACATTGTGGTTGCAGATGGAGGCCCCCAGGCCAAGGTCCAGGAGTTTAGAGATGGATTTATTCAGTGTTATTGTGTTGAAGGCTGAACTGCAGTCAATGCATAGCATCCTGACGTGAGTCTTCTTATATATAGATGATCCAGAGCTAAATGTAGTGCAAGGGAGATGGTGTCCTCCATTGACCTATTTTTCTTGTTCACAGATTGCAAAGCCTATAAATTATCTGAGTAACTAGTACAGATGTTGACCATTACCAAACTTTCAACGGACTTTGTTATTAGAGCTATTGGGCAGTCGGCTTGAGATAGGTCACTTTATTTTTGATGGGGACTGGAATGATGGAAGTGCTCTTTTCCTTGAGTTCATATTGAACTACAGTGGATCAGTGTGGGATTGTGAGGATAGAGGGGCCGGTGATGGAGTGGGAGTGAAAATGTGACCACTGGGAAAGTTATCTGCTTGGAGATCGCAATGGAGTCTGGTCAGGTTTGGTGTTCCCTTCTGAAGCAACACCGAAGATTGTCAAGTCAAGTCAAGTGTATTTGTCACATACACATACGAGATGTGCAGTGAAATGAAAAGTGGCAAATGCTCGCGGACTTTGTGCAAAAAGACAAACAAACAAACAACCAAACAAACTACAAACAGAATGTAACAGAATCACATAAAGTTGTAACAAGTTGTAAACTTGTTATTAACCAGAAAAAGCTGAAAATACTCAGCAGGTCAGACAGCATCTGTCTGTGGATAGAAAAAAACAGAATTGACATCCCAAGTGGCTGGAATTTGATCAAATGTGGGAAAAGTAAGAGATAAACCAAAGCTTAAAAATCAGAGAGGTGTAGAGATGGAGCATGTTCTGTGATGGGGGGGGGAATGAAAGATAAATTAAATGTCAAGTGTGGTGATGGAAACTGGTGTAGGAGGTTGATAAAGGCATCTGTGAATAAACAGGTGGCATTGGAGCAGAAATTATATGAGAAAGATGGGTACACATCTGGAATTACTGGCGGAGAGTGGGGAAAAACAATAAAATAATCTTCAGTACTGGATCTGGATTCTAGTAGGCTATTAATGAATTTATTTCTACATAGGTATTTCTTACTTCTATCTAATTAATTGATTTGATAGGTTGCTACGTTTCCTGTGGGAAATAGAATTGCAGTTGTCGGCCATTTTAATTCCCCAGCCCACACTGACCTAACTGTCCCTGGCCTCCTGCACAGTTACAATGAAGATCACCGTATGCTAGAGGAAAAGTACTTCATCTTCTGTCTGGGGATGTTGCAGGCTTCCGAACTCAACACTGAGTTCCTTTCTATCTGTATCAGAACTGGTCAGTCATCATTCAGGCTCAGTCTTTTTTATTCTCTCTGTACGGTCTCACCTTCTGTGCATATCCCTCAGCCTCTACAATTACAGCACAGAACACCGACCAAGCAGCTTAATGTGCGGGTAACTGTCCCCCATAGAACATTGAACAGTACAGCACAGGAGCAGGCCTTTCAGCTCATTATATCAAGATCAACCCTCATCTGCCTGCACATAATCCACATCCCTCCATGTCCTGCCTAGCCACGTACTTATCCAAAGGTCGGTCTCTTCAAGGCCACTATTGCATCTGCCTTCAACACAACCCCCAGCTGTGCGTTCCAGGCACTCACCACCCTTTGTGTAAAAAATGTGTCCTCAAATATTTCCTTTAAACTTTGTCTCTCTCTTCTTAAAGCAAGGGTTCCCAACCTGGGGTAAATTTGCCCCCAGAGGGTAAATTTTGCCTACCCAAGGGGTAAATTTGTTGATTCTGGATTGATACAGACAGATGTACGACAGATGGCACAATGGGCTAAGTGTTCGGCTGGCAACCGGAAGGTAGCTGGTTCGAATCCCGCTTGGAGTGCATACTGTCGTTGTGTCCTTGGGCAAGACACTTCACCCACCTTTGCCTGTGTGTGTCCTTGGGCAAGACACTTCACCCACCTTTGCCTGTGTGTGTGGATGTAATTATGTGAAGCACTTTGGGGTCAATGCAAGTTGACTAAAAATGTGCTATATAAATATAAAGAAAAAAAAAAAAATACATATTTTTTCTCATTGACTGACTATGTTTGGTTCTGGTATACCGGTATCTGTTCATCATTATTCATAAAAAAGTGAAATAACATTGTTATGTGCTATTAATGTTGCCAGGGGTAAAGGGGACGAAAAAGGTTGGGAACCCCTGTCTTAAAGCTATGCCCTCTATTATTTGATTTTTCCAAGCCGGGAAAAAAGTTCTGACTGTATGCCTTATCAATGCCTCTCTTAATTTTAAATACGTATATCAACTCTTGCTTCAATCTCCGACGTTCCAGAGAAAAAAAATTGTCTGTCCTACCTGCAACTAATACCCCCTAATCCAGGCATCGTTCTAGTAAACATCCTCAACACCCTTTTCAAAGCCTCCACATCCTTCCTGCAAAGGGGTGACCTCAAAACAACAGAGGTCCCTGTAGAACTTCACTGGTCACAGACCTCTAACCTGAATATTGTCCATCCATCACAACCCTTTATCATCTACCAGTAAGCTAGTCCTGAATCCATACAATCAAGTCACTGTTCATTCTGTAGATCCAAATCTGCTGGATCAGCCTCCCAAGGGGGGCTTTATTGAATGCCTTTCTAGAATCTGCGTAGATAACACCCATCACCCTACCCTCATCAATCACCTTCATCATCTCCTCAAAAAACTCAAATCAAGTTAGTCACAAAATGCTGGTGTAATTCAGCGGGTCCAACAGCATCTCTGCAGTAAAGGAATAGGTGATGTTTTAGTTTGTGACCTTTCTTCAGACCCTTCTTCAGATAAGTTTCTTAAAACATATGGAGTTGTGATCAATATCCCTAAAGAACTCTTCCACTGAAACACCAGTCACCTGACCAGGATCATTTCATAATATAAGGTCCAGTATGTCCCTTCCTCGGGTTAATTATCCACATATTGTTTCTAGAAACCCTCTTGGATAGACCTAACAAAATCTGTCCTGTCTAAGCCCTTGGCACTGAGCAAGCCCCAGTCAATATTGGGGAAGTTACAATTACCCATTAAGTCAACCCTTTTGCTTTGGCATCTTTCGACAGTCTGTCCACATATCTGTTATCCCATTAAACCATTTGGTATCATCCTATCAGAGATGTTCCCTTTATTCTATCCGTTTCTCCCCCACCTTCTCTCCTATTGAAAATGATCTAGTCTGCAAGAAGGCAGTGTAGGGGTCTCAGTCTGAGTTGTGGGGGGATGTATGTGAGTACCAAACAATGAACTCAAATCTTCAAGTACAAGAAGACAAACCTTTGAACAAACATGATGATAAATCTTTGAAAGAAGTTCACTATCCTTCAGAATGGCATCTTCTGTTCTCAGAGTAGCAAGATGAACATGCTGTTCTTATGTTAGACTTAAGTAAATGTGTTGACAGGATTCATTGACTGATGGACCACAATAATTTCACACATCTTCCAGCTAACTCATCGTCAATTAGAGTTAAGACTCATCCTTAGTGTGCAACTACCGAACTGAAATAATGAAAAACAAATTACCAGTTACTATTATTGTATTTTTCTCTCCTTCAAACGCTGCCAATTATTTCCTCTCAGTTTTATTGGCTGCTCCCAGTGTTGTAGTTAATTTGCTGTTTAAACAAACATCGCCACAGAATATTCCAACAACAACAAAAAATGGCTGTGATTAGGATTGTGGATGATGAGGAGAATTTATTTTCAAATCATTTGGTGCAGCTTGAAATTATAGCAGTAACAGACTTAGTGATAACCTTCAAAAAGGAATGAGATATCACCCAGAAAGAGTAGATTTGCAGGGGTATAGGGTGGGGCAGGGGACTGGAGCTAATTGGAATCTAAGAGCTCAATGGACAGCTATTTAGGCTCTATGTTATGTATTTTGAGTAATCTTTGCATAATCTATTGTTGGTAATCAGTTGGTAAAGGGCTAAGAATTCATTATTGATTACACAAAAGCATGTGATAGATTTTTGGATGCAGTCATTGTTTGGGCCTTGTAGCCAGAGTTTTGGGACTATTGTGTTTGATTCTCGTCATGACAGCTGAGGAATTGAAAATCTAAAAAATAAATAAACCTGTAATTAAAAAGCTTGTGTCTATAATGGCAACTATGAAACCTTCAGAAATGTCATAAGAACCCACCTGGTTCAATTCTGTCCTTACCTCACCTAAGAATCAAAATAAAATTGCATGTTCTGAAAATCTGAAATAAAAGCAGAAAATGCAGAACATTTTCGGCATAGCAGGCAGCATCTGTGGAAACAGAAACACGGTTAATATTTCAGCTTGAAGACTCTTCATCAGAACTTCTGGCTTGAAGCCCTGACCTGATACATTAACATGGTTGAATTTTTAGGTCATCATATTTCTGGGGCAATTGGGGATGGAGAGTATATGCTGGCAATGTGAATGCCGCCCATGGAGAAATAGATGACAAAAATGTGTATCATGAAATTTAAATTTAAAATTA
This sequence comes from Amblyraja radiata, assembly GCF_010909765.2. Lineage (NCBI taxonomy): Eukaryota > Metazoa > Chordata > Chondrichthyes > Rajiformes > Rajidae > Amblyraja > Amblyraja radiata. The sequence continues at coordinate 22,360,718 of NC_045959.1, read as the reverse complement.
TTTTTTATTTTAAAATCAGATTCCAGACGTTGCCTCTGTGAATGGCTTTGGAATGATTGCCGTATCCAACGTAATCAAAATCCAAATAGTTTATTTCTTGTCAAGAACGGCTGAAGCTGATCGGTGGAAAAATCACAACAAGTCTCACTTACTTATTTGTTTGGCTACAGAAAGAAGCCCTTCGATCCATTAGTAGTCAGGGAATCTGACTACTAGCCATCAGCTTTAATTTTCAATCCAGTCTTCTGACTGGCAACAATTTCAGGATGCCATTTCCAGACACTCTTGACTCGGTACAGAATCTGTCAACCTATTTATTGAAGAGATTATTTTTGTTTAACATTATTGATACCACAACGTCTTGGATGAAGAGAAATCTAATTTGGGCAATAATCTGGATACACGTGTGATGTGATTATAATCTTATCTTGCCGACTTCCTGCTACAATATAATACAGTCATACATGAGCTGACATCTGAATGATAGAGACTCGATATTCATAGATCTCAGGTTTTTATTATTTGCTACAAGCTGGTGGAAACTATCATTTTAGATTAGCAGGCTGAGGAATTTTTTTGATGCAGGATGACAGCTTCAAATTGAGTTTCCAAAGTTACGCTTGTCACAAAGATGCGTTGAAAGCTCAACACCATTTGGGAGAGAGCAGTTTACTAAACTAATGTTCACAATGTAGTTGAATCGTTGCATCATCATAGAAGAGTCAAGAATGTTTGATTGTCATATGTCCCAGATAGAACAATGAAATTCTTACTTGCTGAGTACAGTAACATAGAACATAGAACAGTACAGCACAGAAATGGACCCTTTGGCCCACATTATTTGTGCCGAACATAATGCCGTTAAACTGATCTCATCTGCCTATACATAATCCATATCCCTCTATTCACTGCATTTCCATGTGCTTATCTAAAAGCCTCTTAAATGCCACTATCAAATCTGCCTACACCACCAACTCTGGCAGTGCCTTCCACACCATACTCTGTGTAAATAACCTGTCCTGCACATCTCCATTCAACTTTCCTACTCTCAACTTATATAATAATAATAATAATAAATTTTATTTAATGGGCGCCTTTCAGACATCTCAAGGACACCTTACATAGTAATCGGAATAAAAACATATAATCGGAATAGAACAGGTAAAAAAGACATCACAGAGACACAAATTAAAAACAGAATTCAATTCAAAAACAGAAAATCATAAACACAGTGTGAAGAGAGAGCAGCGGCAGCCAAAGCGCGCCAGCGTCCACTCTCTCTTCACGGCAGCCATCTTGGACACAGACCTACAGGACTGCAATTAGACAAAAAAATCATCCCCCCACAGTATGCCCTCTAGTATTGGAAATTTCCACCCTGGGAAAAGGTTTATGTCTTCCCTAACAATGCCTCCTATAATTTTATAGTATCGATGATCGTGTTAAGTTTGTGTGTTCAGAAGCTGAATTTTGCATGCATTATTATTTTCACCGCAGTGTATACAAAGTTTGTGAGCAAGAATATTGGGTGACTGAAATGCTTTCAGTGTTAAATTATGAGTCTTGGAATGATAAGAAAGCCACACAGGGCAAGATATCTGTGGTAGTGGTCCCAGGGTTCCCCAAATTGTTTGCAGGATATATCCCCTTGGAATGATCATTAGTTTCCATGCAAAATCTATTGTCACCCATCTGCTTGCTTGATCAATACCAGTGCCACTAGACTCCATATCCACCGTCACGGCATCATGTTGACACAGCATCATTGCAACCTAACAGTGCCAGAGACCCGGGTTTGATCTTGGCTATGGGTCCTGTTTCTATGGAGTTTAGATATTTTCCCTGTGACCTCAAGGGTTTTCCCCGGGTGCTCCAGTTTCCTCCCAAACTCCAAAGACAAACTGGTTTGTAGGCGTATTGCCTTTGGTAAAGATTGTAAATTGTCTTTAATGTGTGTAGGATAGTGCTAGTGTACCCGAATCGTTGGTTGGTGTGGACACGGTGGGCTGAAGGGTCTGTTTCTGCACTGAATCTCTAAACTAAACTAAACTGAACTGTCTACCTCTGACTTAAAAATGTTCCAAGACTCTGCACCCACTGCCTCCCGAAGCAGAGAGTTTGAAAAACTCACCACCTTCTGAGAGAGAAAAATAAAAACCTTATCCCTGTATTAAATGGATGATTCCTATGTCTTAAACAATGACCCCCTAGTTCAGGATTCACCCTCGAGGTTAGATAGATAGATAGATAGATAGATAAATACTTTATTAATCCCCTTATTCAGGGGAAATTCTGATGTCCTTGCAGCACACTAATAAAAATACAGCACAGTATTCATAAAGAAATTCAACACCAAAACACCAAACAAGGTTAGACAACTTCTCCACATTCACCCTGTCATAAACCTTCATCTGGTGGTTACTCATATGCACAAATGCTTTCCCAGATTCTTTAAATCTTTGCCAAAGTAAACTGCAATAAATTGTTTCATTCTTTTACTAGTTCATCGTATATGAAATGATCCCTTGTCTTCGAGCATCATTCCAGTTATTGTAATTATACTCAGTCTCACAGAGAAAATCCAGGAAGTATTCTTCAAAGGTGATAACATGATAACCACTACAGAACTCGCTGGAGCTAAGATGTGTCAGTGAAGGGAGTGAAGAAGGCATTATTTGATGGGACGAGGTCGATGAAACTTCTCAAAGGTGGACAAATGGTCATAAAAAGTGGTAGAAAACCTTCTCAATTTAAAGGCGCAATTACAGATGTAATGGGAGTTCTGAAGAAGTTTCAAGTGGATTAAACTTCTTTGTAAAGAGGATAATGTCCTCAGTTACATGATACAATTGTGTTCCAGTTAGTTAATTGCAAATGTACTCCAGTCAGCAGTCACATTATCTTCATGTCGACAAATTCTCTCTTCACATTTTCAAGCTAATAAATGTCAAAAAAAATTCCAAGATAATTATTGATGTTCTTTCCTGAACAAATGCAGGCCCCATTAACTCTAACGCTGCTGCATGCTGTCTTCCCTGATGCAATGATGCTGTTAATGTAATGAGGTACATCATTGGAATATAGGTCATCCCTCAAATGAAAATAAATTAAATCTAACAGGAATCAAACCTGTGTTTACGATGGAGGAAATGTGTGATGGGATGTGAAAATCAAAAATACTGCAGATGTTGGAAACATGAAATAAAAATACCCACAATCGGCTGGTCAGGCAATATTTGTGAAGAGAAAAACAGAGACCCTTCATCAGATCAGAGAATTTCCAACCTAAAATGACTCTGTTCCCTCTGTACACAATGCCTGGATGAACAATTGCACCCGGCATGGTTAACAACCAAGAGCAGGGAAATCTAAGGGCCATATATGGACAGCGTGGACACGGTCAATGAGAGAATGACTTCCTTTTGTGCTTTGATTTTCCCATGTTTAATTTCTCTGGAAAGGAAGATTGTAAGATGACTTGAGATTGTTAAGAGTGCAAAATCATCGAGAAGATAAGATGGCACAAGTCCTCTCCAGGTTATGACAGGGCTCCGTTACTGAGAACTGTTTATAACACGAGTAAGTTGGAAATGAGGTAATCCAGCAATATATATAAATAAAAACATCGTCCAACCAAAGCTACTTGAGTTTAAACCACGGCATTTAACTCGACTATTCAGATATTACCTCAATCTGAGTTTCTCAAAATTAGGGCACATGATATTGGGGGTAGAGTGCTGCCATGGATAGAGAAGTGGTTGGCAGACAGGAAACAAAGTAGGGATTAACGGTTCCCTTTCAGAATGGCAGGCAGTGATTAATGGGGTACCGCAAGGCTCGGTGCTGGGACTGCAGCTATTTACAATATACATCAATGATTTGGATGAAGGGATTCAAAGAAACATTAACAAATCTGCGGATGACACAAAGCTGGGTGGCAGTGTGAACTATGAGGAGGATGCTATGAGAATGCAGGGTGACTTGGACAGGTTGGTGGAGTGGGCAGATGCATGGCAGATGAAGTTTAATTCAGATTCAGATTCAGATTCAAACTTTATTGTCATCATGCAGTGTACAGTACAGAGACAACGAAAAGCAGTTAGCATCTCCCTAGAAGAGCGACAAAGAATATGAGCAATAAATAAATATATTTACGTGCATCCAGTCATAGTAGTGCAATTATTTTTTTTTCCTGGCGGAAGGAGTGTCAGGGGGGGGGGTGATTGGCAATCACCGAGGTACAGTGTTGAGTAATGTAACAGCCGCAGGGAAGAAGCTGTTCCTGGACCTGCCGGTCCGGCAACGGAGAGACCTGTAGCGCCTCCCGGATGGTAGGAGGGTAAACAGTCTGTGGTTGGGGTGAGAGCAGTCCTTGACGATGCTGAGCGCCCTTCGCAGGCAACGCTTGCTTTGGACAGACTCAATGGAGGGGAGTGAGGAACCGGTGATGCGTTGGGCAATTTTCACCACCCTCTGCAGTGCTTTCCGGTCGGAGACAGAGCAGTTGCCATACCATACTGTGATACAGTTGGTAAGGATGCTTACCAGCGGTAGAAGTTCACCAGGATCTGAGGAGACAGATGGACCTTCTTTAGTCTCCTCAGGAAGAAGAGACGCTGGTGAGCCTTCTTGACCAGAGTTGAGGTATTGTGGGTCCAGGAGAGGTCATCGGAGATGTTGACCCCCGGGAACCTGAAGCTGGAAACACGTTCCACCTCCGTCCCGTTAATGTGGATGGGGGTGTGCGTGCCACCCCTAGACTTTCTGAAGTCTACAATGAGCTCCTTGGTCTTCTTGGAGTTAAGGGCCAGGTTGTTGTCAGCGCACCATGCTGCTAGGAGCTGGACCTCCTCCCTATAGGCCGACTCATCGTTGTTGCTGATGAGGCCAATCACCGTTGTATCATCTGCATACTTGATGATAGTGTTAGTACCATGTACAGGTGTGCAGTCGTAGGTGAAGAGGGAGTAGAGGAGGGGGCTCAGCACACAGCCCTGTGGAACGCCGGTGTTCAGGGTGAGGGTTGAAGAGGTGTGCTTGTCTAACCTAACAGACTGGGGTCTGTTGGTTAGAAAGTCCAGTATCCAGTTGCAGAGGGAGGGGTCGATGCCCAGGTTACCAAGTTTGGTGATCAGTTTAGAGGGTATAATGGTGTTGAATGCTGAGCTGTAATCGATGAACAGCATTCTTACGTAAGTGTCTCTGTTGTCGAGGTGGGAGAGGGCAGAGTGAAGTGCCGTTGAGATGACATCCTCCGTACTCCTGTTCTTTCGGTAGGCAAACTGATAGGGATCCAATGTGGGGGGTAGGCAGCCTTTGAGGTGTGCCAGGACCAGCCTCTCGAAGCACTTGGTGATGATGGGAGTAAGTGCAACTGGGCGGAAGTCGTTGAGGCTTGCCGCAGTGGAGTGTTTTGGCACCGGCACGATGGAGGTGGATAAATGTGAGGCTATCCACTTTGGTATCAAAAACAGGAAGGCAGATTACTATCTAAATGGCTTCAAGCAGGCAGTGAAGAAAGCGAATGGCATGTTGGCCTTTATAACAAGAGGAGTCGAGTATAGGAGCAAAGAGGACCTTTTGCAGTTGTACAGGGCCCTAGTGAGACCACACCTGGAGTATTGCGTGCAGTTTTGGTCCCCTAATTTGAGGAAAGACATTCTTGCTATTGAGGGAGTGCAGCGTAGGTTTACAAGGTTAATTCCCGGGATGGCGGGACTGTCATATGCTGAGAGAATGGAGCGGCTGGGTTTGTACACCCTGGAGTTTAGAAGGATGAGAGGGACATTGAAACATACAAGATTGTTAACGGTTTGGACACGCTAGAGGCAGGAAACATGTTCCCGATGTTGGGGGAGTCCAGAACCAGGGGCCACAGTTTAAGAATAAGGGGTAAGCCATTTAGAACGGAGACGAGGAAACACTTTTTCACACAGAGAGTTGTGAGTCTGTGGAATTCTCTGCCTCAGAGGGCGGTAGAGGCAGGTTCTCTGGATACTTTCAAGAGAGAGCTAGATAGGGCTCTTAGAGATAGCGGAGTCAGGGGATATGGATTGAAGGCAGGAACGGGGTACTGATTGGGGATGATCAGACATGAGCACATTGAATGGCAGTGCTGGCTCGAAGGGCTGAATGGCCTACTCCTGCACCTATTGTCTATTGTCTATTTTCTATTATCTATTGTCTATAAATAGCAAAAGAAGCCTGCAGCCCTACTGGATCCGGCAAATGTATTCCCTTACTCTCCCAAATGATAGTTCATATGTACATCAGTGAAAGGTTCGGAACCTGGGGATGGACTGTACTTTACAATGTGAAGAGAATACAAGTGGGATTAGTGCAGGATTAGTGACAATGGGTAATTGATGGTTAGCATGGGCTCGTGGGCAGAAGTGCTTGTTTCCATGCTGTATCCATAACAAGGCTCATATCCCCATAATACCCTTTACACTCCTCACAGGATATCCCATACTGCTATAAAAGGTAATCATCATAATAATATGGGAAAGCAGCAGTAATATTGCACACAGCAAGCTTGCACAGAAACTGAATACCCAGGTTCAGTAGCAAGGACTGGGGCACCATCTCTTCTCCTTTCTGAAAGAATGCCACGGGATCTGTTATACCCATCTGATAGATCAGATGGCACCACAGCTCAATGTCCCACCCCAGAGGTGGCCAGGTTCCACCTGGCAGAACCAAGGTAGAAGGAGAACTTGGCTCTGGCCTCAGGCTGCACTAGGTATGGCCTGTATGGCAATATATTGCTCCTAGCAAGCTTTGTACAATGCCTCAGATGGGACGTGGCATCTGTGCTGACATCCTTAAGGTGTAAACAGACTGCTGGACAGGATATCCCTCCAGATTTTTTCCAGTGAGATGATAAAACAATTATAATTCATTATGTTGATCTGAGCCCAGCACAAACCCCCTGAGGAGAAAGGGTTTGATGTTTGGTCTTTAACCTGAAACATTGGCTCTTATTCTCTTTCCTGAAATGCTGATTGACCTGTTGGGTGTTTCCAGCATTTACCGTCCAATTCCTCCTTGTTTTCTGCACATTTAAGATGGAATTGCTAAACAAGTATTGTTCCAGGTGAAGAATGAGTAAATTATGTCATAAACCAAATGTGAATTAATAGTCCACCATCACCTCACCAACAATCTGTCTCTGACCTGACTCAACACTCTTTTAATTTGATGAAGTCATTTGTTAATTTAATTCGCCAGTCATTTTTTTTGCATCTGAAAGATTGAGAAATATCTTTAGTCAAAGCTGTTGCAGTATCTACAGTTCTGCATTTGTGATTATATCCGATTGTAGGTAGTGGGGTTGAAACTGTACACAATGCTGATCAGGCATATTGACCTAATCAGAAAACATGTGTGCAGTGGCACATTTGCTGACATCGTGCTGTGTGTATTAATATGCTTATGTTCATCAAAACTCAGCCCTTGAAACCTTAAATAAGCTTTTTTGCAATAATACGACCTCAAAAAATAAATTCCAAACTATACAATGTAACTGGAGTGCTTATTTACAATTAATTTTAAACTTATCACATTGCCTTAATGGGTAAACTGTAATGTGATTCTTTGTGATCATCTAGTCCAATAATTACGTTTTACAGTTTATTGGCCAAAAGTATCCCTCACCAAAGGTCAGAACTTGTAACATGATTCAAATCTATATTTCCAGTGGCAGCTACAGTAAAACCAAGGTGTAAATTGAATTGGATAATTGGTGCTACTTCAACATAATTCCCATGCATTGCCTAATTTCCAGGTGTTTCAGCTCAATAGTGAGAGGTGCGAAGAGAAGGAACTTTTATATCACACATTATTAAAAGCTTGTCTTTATTTCTTTCACGTGTTGAACCTGTTACTTTCTTCTGCTGTTCATATTTGCCTGAGAAGGGAAAAAAAGATGTAGGTACTGGAAGTCTGAAACAAAAACAGAAAATGCAGGAAACACTCAATAGGTCAGTCAGCAACTGTGGAGAAAGGAAGAGAGAGAGAGAGAGAGGGAGAGAGCGAGAGAGAGAGAGAGAAAGAGAGAGAGAGAGAGAGAGAGAGAGAGAGAGAGAGAAAGAGAGAGAGAAGAGAGAGGATGAGACCATCGCGAGCTCTCGAGCTACCGATCTCTCGCCTATCGAACCGCTCTCTCTCTCTCTCCTCTCGTCCCCATCTCCCTCTCTCTCCCTCTCTCCCTCTTCCCCCCTCTGCCCTCTCCCTCCCTCTCTCCCTTTCTCTCTCCCTCTATCTCCCTCCCTCCCTCTCTCTCCCTCTATCTCCCTCTCTCCCTCTCTCCCTCGCTCTCTCTCTCTCTCTCTCTCTCTCTTCCCCCCTCTCTATCTCTCTCCCCCCTCTCCCCTCTCTCTCCTCCTCTCTCTCTCTCTCTTCCCCCCCCACTCTCTCTCTCTCCCCCTCTCACCTCTCTCTCTCTCCCTCTCTCTCTCTCTCTCTCCCTCTCTCCCTCCCTCCCTCTCTTCTCGCTCTCTCTCCCTCTCCCTCTCCTCTCCCTCCTCCCTCTCTCTCCTCTCTCTCTCCCTCTCTCTCTCCCCTCTCCCCGCTCTTCCCCTCCCTCCCTCCCTCTCCCTCTCTCTCCTCCCTCTCCTTCCCCGTCCTCTCTCCCTCGTCCGCCCTCCTCCTCCCTTCCCCTCGCCCGTCTCCTCTCCCGCTCCCGTCCGGGCTTCCGGCCCCCTCGTGCGCTCTCTCGCTCGCGCTCGCTCGCTCCTCTCTCGCTCTCTCGTCTCGCTCGCTCTCTCTCGCTCTCTCTCTCGCTCTCTCGCTCTCGCTCTCTCTCTCTCTCCGCTCTCGCTCTCGTCTCTGCGCGCTCGCTCTCTCCTCGCTCTCTCTCTCTCTCTCTCCTCTCTCTCGCTCTCCTCCTCTCGCTCTCGCGGAAGGATTTCAGGTTGAAGACTTGATTGGTTCAGTTTTAACATATGCTAAGTAGTGGAGACTTTGACATGATCATAAATCTTTCTTCCTCCAAGACATCTGCATTTCTTCCTGTTGTCTTCTTACTCGCTGAGTCAGAATGATGTAGACAATTTCCAAATTTCTCTTCATGCCTAATGTCCACAAGCTTCAATGTAACGGCAGACAACATGACAGGGTGAGAATGCTTCTGGGACAATCATTGTAGCCCCATGGTAATGCAAAATGTGATTCTCAGGCAATGTGCCAGATCTACTTTCTCCAGATACTCCGTTGATGATAGCACTGCTCACTGATAGTGACCAGTGTTCAGCTCCCTCTCAGCACCGTCTAAGGCAGCCAGCAATTGAGCTACGACTGATGTGTCAATAAGTAAGATCCGAGTGCCAGACCACAGCCATCACCACCAATAGAAACTTCAGTCCTTTGCCTTTTACATTTGTGATTTTGTCATCATAAAATCCTCTACCAGCCATGTTTTAAAATATTTTAACCATGCTGTTGATTGTAAACTCAACTGTAGATTCGCTAGGCTGTTGTCTGGTTTAGGGGACTCAAGGGGAGAGATTGGATGGACTGGGCTTGTTTTACCTGGAACAAAGGAGGCTGTGGGGTGAACTGAGGGGTATGTGAGATACATAGATGGGGTAGATAATCCTTTTCTCATAGTAGGGGTGGCAAAATCAATGTGAGAGGATGGAGTTTTAAAGGGGGTCTGAGGGATAAGGTATTTATGCAGAGTGGTTGATATCTGAAACATACTAGTAGGGGACATGTTGGAATCAGATATAATAGTAAGATTAAACGAGAACTTACCAGTTCGAAGTTTGATCATTATTTTATGAGGAGTACGTAGAGGGAATACGTGAAGAACCCCGCCAGGACGCATGCGTGTCATTCTTCAAAGCAGCGGTGTGAAATCACAAATAACTGTAATGACTGAACATAGTAAGATTAGAGAAGAAAATACCAGTTGTGTATATGATCAAGGGTGGGAGCGGAGGGCACGTATTCCCTCAACGTACTCCTCATAAAATAATGATCAAACTTCAAACTGGTAAGTTCTCGTTTAATCTTACTATTTTACTTCGGAGTCACGTGAGTGACTACGTGAAGATTTCAAAGCTCTGTGATTTCATGCCGTGGAAACGAGTCCATGCATCACATCTGCCTTAATTGACTGTGGGAGGAATTGTGTTAACATGTTTAGACATGAATCCAACATTGAAATCCATGATAAATTATTAACAACAAATTATAGCCCCTATTTATGGGGCAACATTATATTACAGAACTTAAAATTGACTCTGCAAAGATCCAGGTTTAACTACTGGTTTGTGGTAGAATAGTTGGAACATTTTCCCCTTATCCATCCTGCTGTCTCGAGGATTTGGTCCATTGGTACATCCAACTCCATAGCTGCCGATGTAGCTGCAGCCCTGGTGGAATAAGATTTGAATATGTTAGTATCCACCCCAGCTGTTGTTAAAACCTGTTTCAGCCATCTGGAAATAGTTTGAACCGACACTTTTTTGTGGGTTGTTTGTGGCTGATTAGTAGTGCCATCTCATAGCCTCAGATGTTTTTGGTGTTCTCCATATATAACAATAATTGTCTTATTATACAGAGACGATATCTGTAGGGTAATCCCTAAATTCTATTTTGAGGCCTGATGATCCCGGTCTGTTCTGTTTGACTAATTCGTAATATGAAACGTTATATTCTTGTTGAAGAAGTCATATAGTCTAGCCTTAACTTATGTACGACTGTACTCTTAGTGCCGTGACCAAAGCCATCAGCATGACTATTTTGTGCGTCAGTCTTTGCAGGGACAGAGCTGTTGCTGGAGACCAATTCCTTAGCAACGTTAGGGCAATACTCATATCCCATTTTAGAGAGTACCTGGTTCTTGGGGGATTGATATTAAAAATTCCCCTCATAAGTTTGGTTACCAGGGGTGAGTCCCAACAGAATGACGCTCTGATCCCCGCCATAGATATGTTGAAAGGGCACTTCTGGCGCAGTTAATGGCACTGTAACTGAGCCCCTCGTCATAATGGAGGCCTGCCAGGAATTCCAGAACAGACGTTATGTTCATCGAACTGTAGGTGATGTTGTTTCTGTGACAATATATTTCCCATTTCCTGATGTATACCAGATATAGTTTTTTGGTGGACTGTTTGTGGCCCGCTGAGATAATGTTCAATGTTTGGCTCGCCAGTCCCAGTTACAGTAGAGGTTTCTTTAGACTCTACAAATTGATAGGTCTATTGTATTTGACATGCATGGGTTCCCCTGTTACGGGATGAACCAATAATCTGGTTGTTTCAAGATGGTGATACATGGTTAAAACCCATGTCGAGTATCACAGGGAACCATGGTTAAGTAGGCCAATCGGCAGTACCAATTAACAGACGCCGAGTCTTGTTGTATTTTTCTTAATACCCGACTGATGCAGAAAAGGAGGGAATGCATAGATAAACAATTGCCCCCTCAATGCAGTGAAAAGCATCTGTCCCTGCTGTCCCAGGGTCTGGTTCCCAAGAAACACAGTTTGGTAACTGGTGATTAAGTCTTATTTTATTGAATTTCCGTGACCTGATGTCTGTCACTGAATTTTGGGTTACCTGGTAGGTAAGTAGCTGATATTCAAATAATTCTCTGGATACACCATTACCAAATTGTATTAGTCAGATTGTCACTCTGTAGTCTAACATGGTGGTGATTTATCCCAGAGCAGTATGACTTTAGGCCATAGAACGCACCCCACATTTCCAGGTAGTTTATGCCCAGTGTCTGTGATAATGATGCCTCCTGTGCCTTTCATCTACCTCCACAGATGGAGATGGAATTGGTAGTACCCCAACCAAGCGTACTGGCATCAGTTTGTAGCACCACTAAGGGTTTGCTGATAATGATAGGGTTGGAACAATGCCGAATGTTATCCCTCCACCATTTTAATTCCTTAAGCTTTGATTGGTGGCTTATTGGTCTGTCGAAATGACCAGTATTAACTTTGAGTGCTTGTATTTTTGCCCTTTGCAGATTTTTGGTAATACAAAGGTCCAAATTGTGTGGCTGGAAAGGCAGACACTATATGCCAATTACCCTTGCTACCAATCTGATAGACGGTTCACTGATGTCAGTGGGGTTGTTGCAGGCCTCAGTTAAGACTGTAGCCTTGTCCTTTGGTAAAGTCACCGACATGTGAGCTGTCAATAGTGAACCCCAAATAATCCATTATGTTGGTAGGCGTTAGTTTAGATTTAACTGGATGGATGATAACCCCAGTTTTCACCCAATTGTATGGTGGCTGTTACAGCTAGTTTGGCCAACTCCAAAGTTATGCCCACAATTAGTATGATCATATGATTATGTATTTGGTAGAGCTCTATACTGCCAGAGCTGCCCCATCCAGTTGAATTTAAAAAAAATAACGTTTGTGATCAGTCCGTGTAGGCACTGAATAGTAAGCATCTTTTAGGTCGATGCTAGCCATGGAGTAGCCTTTGGAAATCAGTTCTTTAGCAGTTACCAGTTCCCATTTTGTACTGAATATATAGTACAATGTATTCAATTTGGTCAATTCTATGATGATGCGACTATCACCATCTATTTTGTTTTTGGTAAAGATATAAGACACAAATTCCAGCCAATCGTGTTGGGTTTACCCATTACCCCTTTTGCACAATTCAATGGTATATCCCTGGATACTGCTTAGGATATAAGTGTCTGTAGTTGATATACACCATGTATCCAAAAGAGTGTAATCTCCCACCAATATGTGTATTATCCACTCTTCCTGTAATTTGTAAGGGACCAGACCCACCTACCTCCATTGTTACCAGTGGAAGTTTGCTTCTTCTGTGTAGTCTTCATGGAGGTTGAGGCGCCGGTGTCTGGGTTTGTTTTTGGGTTGGGGGTTTGCGCATCTTCCACGAAGGCTGGTCTGGGCTATGGTCTAAAAGACCGCTGTCCTGTATGCCCGGCCTTTGAGCTTTCACCAGCTTCTCTTGTTCTGCTGGTGGGTGCATAAGGGTGCTGTCTTTGGCTGTAGGAGATCCTTAATGTTGTCGCCTTTATGAGCCCCAGGGTTTTCTAAGTCCTGCTCCGACATGTTTCCAGATGCTATTTCCATGACTGGAACATTCAGGGATACGCAGTTTCCTGATCCCAAGTATTTTTGCAGTGGTGTCCATCGTGGTCTGGCTGTATGTATTCGGACACCATGACCAGTAGATTTTGCCTTCCTGCACCCCCTGCACACTTGTAATTTTGTTCGTCAAAACCCCTCTTCAGGGTCAGACCAGAATTGACCCCCCAGTACTCCCCTCTGACGAGGGAGATGCACTGTGCAGCCCTATGTAAGGTGCTGCTGTGGGTGTTTTTTTATATCCCCACGGTGACTAGACTCCATCTCCCGGAGTCTGTCATGTTGGAGTTTTTGCTCCATAAGCCGCTCCAACCGGCTCCAGCGCTCACAGTTGCTGGCCGCTCGCGGCTGCTCAAAGTCGGACTCATCAGTCAACGACTCTTTTGGTTTTCTTCTTGCCTTCCTGCCCAGGCGCAGTGTTTAATCTGGCCAGTGCGGGGGCGAAGTCGGGCACAGCTGTTCCCTTACGGGTGATTCCTGTGACGCCGGCCGCTGCTGGCGTCCGCAGCTCCGCAGTCTTCCCCCGCCAGCTTTGTCGCAGCTCTGGTCGACTGCTTTGCCTTGTGCATGTTTCCCCCACCTGTAGAACAGTATGGGAACAATAAAGACCGCAGTATCACTTACCTGCAGGTCCAGGCTTAAAACTTGCCATTATGGGGGAACGTCCTTCCATCCCTCCTCCTGCCGTTTTGTCAAAGCCAACGGCTCCGTTCTGTATAGTCTCCCGCCCAGCCATGGTGTTTAATCTGGCCGGTGCGGGAGCGAAGTCGGGCACAGCTGTTCCCTTACGGGTGATTCCTGTGCCGCCTGCCGTTGTTTGCACAGCTCTCCATGTTTCCCCACCTGTGAAACAGTATGAGAAGAATAAAGACCGCAGTTTCACTTACCTGCAGGTCAAGGTTTAAACTGTCGCTACGGGGGAACGTCGTTCCACCCCGCCTCCTACCGTTTCGACTTGTCAAAGTCGACGGCCCCATTCTGAATAGTCTCCCGCCCGGCCGTGGTGTTCTGGCCGGCGCGGGACCAAAAGTCAGCACAGCTGATCCCACTTACGGGGCTTGTGCCTTCAGCTGCTGCTGGCTCCCGCAACTTCGCGGTCCTCCCCAGCCAGCTTCACTCGCAGCACTTGTGGACACTATTTTGTCCAGCTTCCCCCCTGTGTAAAAACAGCGCGGGGAACAAAAAACTACCGCAGAGTAAGTCACTTACCTGCAGGTCGCGGTTTCAAACTTACCGCTGCGGGGAACACTCCACCCCACCTGTCGTTTCGCAAGCGTGAAAGCGATATGACACGCATGCATCCTGGCGGGGTTCTTCACGTAGTCATTCGCGTGACTCCGAAGTAAAATTACACATTTAAGAGGCATTTACACAGACACTGGACAAGGCATAGGGGGATACATTCCTGATGCAGGCAAATAGGATGGGAAAAGAGGTTGACATGGTAGCAATGTTACAACATTTTGAGATTTAAAAAATCAATTCTGCAATTTATCCCATCAGATAAAGCATAAAAATAAGTTTAATCTGACACCTAATTCACTTTCATATCTTCAGTATTAAAAAAAGTTATGGCCATTTTCATACTCTGAAATTGGCATCTTGTTCCCTATTGCTTTTCCATTGACTTAACTTAAAAGCTATGATCGAGGACAGTCAAAAGCCCATAACTTTCTTAAAAATTAAGGGAACTGAATAAAATTTTCATTTATTATAGATTGAAGCATTCTGAAACAAATATGAAACAATCTTACTTGGTTGACCTGATATTAAAGCATATAATTAGTTAGTTACGTAATTGTAGCTAATTGAAAAAATCAATTACTAGATCTAAACATCTATCCATTTCTTAAGGAAAGATTAACATTTTAAAATAGCCTAAGTGTCCAAATAACATTCACACAACAATTCACAATATAACATGATTTTTAAATCTCATTGTCATGAATTTATAGGCCAAATGGAAGGAATTTAGTGTTTAATTCCTGTAAATTAATGGCCATTTAAATCATCTTATGAGTGGGATTTTGTGGAACGCGATCGTTTGGAACGTTGCAGTTTGCGGTGAATTTGAACACCATATCGGCAGGAAAAATACTGCCGGTTCGTATGGGGCCTAAATCACATTTTCGCCAATTAAATTTGGATTAAAGCCATCCTAAGAAGCAAGATTATATGTAAAATAAACGACTTACCTTATGTTTTGTCCCCTACGTGAGATCCGTCCCGTTGTCGGCGTTGGCGGCGTTAGATGTAGATTTTTATTTTACTCCTGCGATTAAATTGTCCCGCGATGTTTTCCAAAAACTTCAGAGAACGGATGTCGGAGTGATTTTTCTGCAGCAGCTGAACAGCCTGAGAAAGATCGGCCCCCCACAGGCAGGAGAAAACAGCATTTTAATCCCGCCCCCTCCTCAAAGGCACCAAAGTCGCGCACACGGCCAGTGGCAGAACTGCAGCGCCGCTGAAGGTAAGTTTTGTAACATACCTAGACATGGACATGGTGGACTGAGGACAAGTTTCTGTATTGCACAACCTTATGGCACTATGATTGGAAAAACAAGCCAAAGGATGTGTGTCCCATATCAATCGATTCACTTTGTGACTTCCCAAGGCCTTGTGGCCAACTGTGAGCCAAAAGTTAGCAATTTCAGAAGGGAGTGGTGGGGTGACTCTGTGGGCTGACAGCAACTGTGGAGGGAATGGATAGGTGACAGAGAGGAATGGGTTTGAAATACCCTCTACTTGTCTAGAAAAGTGTAGCTGCACTCAAGTAATCCAAGACAATCCAAGACAAAGTAAAGCTCTTGACATTCGCTGCCAACACAGAGCATATGGAATGTGTTCTGTCCACAGCAGATCATTGGGTCCTCTGATTCTCCAAAGCTCAACCATCTGCAAGAACATGGGCAGTAGCTTCATGAGACCATCGTCACCTCCAAGACACATGTCATTTGGATGTACACATGTATCAATTGGGCAGCTTACACCCCAGCAGTTGATGGCAAATTAGTAGACAAAGGCTAGAGATGAAAAGGAGACAAAAAAGTACCAGACAATGAAAGTCAAGGAGCAAAATGTAAAGCTGTATGGAGGGATATAGGAAGCAGGGGATAGGAGCTGATTAAATGGGGCAGTATAGAGAGAGAAATTAGTGTGCACTGGGTCGGAGAGCGCATAAGAAAGAGAGAGGGGAGGGGAAGGAAGATGGAGGGTGGGTGGAGATGGGGAGGGTTTTGTTTACTTTACTTTAGAGATACAGCATGGAAACATGCCCTTCGGCCCACCGAGTCTGCACTGACCAGCATTCCCCGCACAGTAACACTACCCCACGCACACCACGGACAATTTACATTTATGACATATTAATTAACCTACAAACCTGTACGTCTTTGATGTGTGGGAGCATACCAATGATCTCGGAGAAAACCCACGCAGGTCACTGGGAGAATGTACAAACTCCACACAGACAAGCATCCATAGTCAGGATTGAACCCGGGTCTCTGGTGCTGTAAGGCAGTAGTTCTACCGCTACGCCATTTTGCCGCCAATTCTCCAATTTTGTTACCATAAAATTGGGAAATTCAATGTTTATACCAATCGGTTGTAAGCTACTCAAGGAGAATATGAGGTGCTGTTCCTTCAGTTTGTGTGTGATCCAGCAGCACATGCGTTCGACAAAACAGTTGCACAGTCTATGCTTGTTCTTGTCAATATAAAGGAGGCTTTGTTGTACTGGATTCATATATAGGCCAGACTTACAGTAAATGTACTGAGGACATGCTTCGTCACAGTACAGGTCACCATCTCACGCAGCGTCTGAGTCCAGTCTAATCCTTTTTGATAACCTGTGAAAATGAATAAGAAGAATGTGACAACAAATATCAGTTAATGAGTTCAGACAAATTACAACACAGCATCAGTTTCAGATCAGCAGAATGCGTGTGGTGGGTATGTGAATAAGGATTAATCTTAAAGGTTTCATGAGAATATTTATTCAGCATCTACTTGGTATCTTGAGCTGACAAAAAGAAAAAGGGTGTTTAGCAATGAGTTGACCTAATCTCAATCACCATACACAGTCATTGACATATTGCCATTTTTGTTTAGTTAGAAACCACAAACTCATTCAGTGAATTGCCACTTTATTCATGTTATGTTATGTTAATCACATTATTCATATCACTTTCCTAAACAAATTTGGAATTAGCTACTGTTGCAAGAGCTCGCACTCACTTACATTGCCGTCAGTCAGGTCAGGGTGATAGCAGAGTCATTGTCAAATAACACAGAAACTGGCCCTTCGGCCCACCAAGTCAACCCCATCAATGAACTATCCATTGTGACAGTGCACAATCACCAAAGTCCATAGATACACTGTAGAAAGTAATTTATTTGGTAGCATCACAGCCTGGTTTGGGAACAGCTCCATCCAAGACCACTAGAAATTGCAGTTGTGGACGAAGGCTAGACCATTATGCAAACCAACCTCCCTTTCATTTACTCCATCTACACTTCATGTAGCCTCGCCAAGGTCACCAGCATAATTAAGGACCAGTCTCACCCTGATCTCTCCCTCTTCTCCCCTCTCCCATCAAGCATGAGGTACAGAAGTTTGATAACACACACCACCAGATTCAGGGACAGTTTTTTTCCAGCTGTTATCAGGCAATTGAACGGTCCTCTCATCAGCTAGAGTAGGGTCCTAACCTCCCATCTATGTCATTGGAGACCTTTGAACTACTCGGACTTTATCTTGCACTAAATGTCTTTTCTTTAACTGGATAGCATGCAAACCATATAACCATATAACCATATAACAATTACAGCACGGAAACAGGCCATCTCGGCCCTACATGTCCGTGCCGAACAACTTTTTTCTCTTAGTCACACCTGCCTGCACTCATACCATAACCCTCCATTCCCTTCTCATCCATATGCCTATCCAATTTATTTTTAAATGATACCAACGAACCTGCCTCCACCACTTCTACTGGAAGCTCATTCCACACCGCTACCACTCTCTGAGTAAAGAAGTTCCCCCTCATGTTACCCCTAAACTTCTGTCCCTTAATTCTGAAGTCATGTCCTCTCGTTTGAATCTTCCCTATTCTCAAAGGGAAAAGCTTGTCCACATCAACTCTGTCTATCCCTCTCATCATTTTAAAGACCTCTATCAAGTCCCCCCTTAACCTTCTGCGCTCCAGAGAATAAAGACCTAACTTATTCAACCTTTCTCTGTAACTTAGTTGTTGAAACCCAGGCAACATTCTAGTAAATCTCCTCTGTACTCTCTCTATTTTGTTGGCATCCTTCCTATAATTGGGCGACCAAAATTGTACACCATACTCCACATTTGGTCTCACCAATGCCTTGTACAATTTTAACATTACATCCCAGCTTCTATACTCAATGCTCTGATTTATAAAGGCTAGCATACCAAAAGCTTTCTTTACCACCCTATCTATATGAGATTCCACCTTCAAGGAACTACGCACGGTTATTCCCAGATCCCTCTGTTCAACTGTATTCTTCAATTCCCTACCATTTACCATGTACGTCCTATTTTGATTTGTCCTGCCAAGGTGTAGCACCTCACATTTATCAGCATTAAACTCCATCTGCCATCTTTCAGCCCATTCTTCCAAATGGCCTAAATCACTCTGTAGACTTTGGAAATCCTCTTCATTATCCACAACACCCCCTATCTTGGTATCATCTGCATACTTACTAATCCAATTTACCACACCTTCATCCAGATCATTGATGTACATGACAAACAACAAAGGACCCAACACAGATCCCTGAGGCACCCCACTAGTCACCTGCCTCCAACCCGACAAACAACCATCCACCATTACCCTCTGGCTTCTCCCATTCAGCCACTGTTGAATCCATCTTGCTACTCCTGCATTTATACCCACCAGTTGAACCTTCTTAACCAACCTTCCATGAGGAACCTTGCCAAAGGCCTTACTAAAGTCCATATAGACAACATCCACTGCTTTACCCTCGTCAATTTCCCTAGTAACCTCTTCAAAAAATTCAAGAAGATTAGTCAAACATGACCTTCCAGGCACAAATCCATGTTGACTGTTCCTAATCAGACCCTGTTTATCCAGATGCTTATATATATTATCTCTAAGTATCTTTTCCATTAATTTGCCCACCACTGAAGTCAAACTAACAGGTCTATAATTGCTAGGTTTACTCTTAGAACCCTTTTTAAACAATGGAACAACATGCGCAGTACGCCAATCCTCGGGGACTATTCCATACAATCCTCGGGGACAAAACCATACAAACAATAGTTTTTCACTGTATCTCTGTACACCTGACAATAATAAACTAAAGTAAACTAAACCTTTTGGATTATGATTCTTCAATTGTTGTACAATTAATCAGAATATAGAAGTTACACAGACTTGGGATGTTTTTTAAATTTCAAAATATACTTTATTCGAGAAATAAATATATACAATACGTGATCCATACAAAACTCCATCCTTCATTCTCGGAGGCTATACATACATTCAATAGTTTCCCCAAATCACAATTTTACCCCACACCCTTGCCACTCATGTGGCCCACTGCTGTAGAATCCTTTCCCTTGTTTTGAGGGGCGTTTCCACCACACCCTGTCCCCCATGTCCAGAACCTATACTGTGGTCCACCCCCACCGAGTCTTGGCGTTGGCTGCACCGAGCTTCAGTGCTTCCCACAGCACGTACTCCTGCAGCCTGCAGCGGGTAAGTCGGCAACATTCCGTGATGGACATCTTGCTCTGCTGGGTGGTCAACAAGGCTCGGGCAGACCAAAGAGCGTCTTTCACTGAGTTGATGACCTTCCAGCAGCACTCGATGTCAGTCTCTGAATGCGTCCCTGGGAACAGTCCATAAATCACAGAGCCCTCTGTGACAGAGCTGTTTGGAATAAATCATGACAGGGACCCTTGCAAACCTCCCCAGATTCCCTTTGCAAATCCACAGTCTGCAAAGAGGTGGGCAACCATTTCCTCTCCATAGCTGCCGTCCCGAAGGGCAGCGTGCGCTGATAGTGAGGTTCTGACGGTGCAGGAAGGATCTGACTGGGAGGGCTCCCCTCACCGCCAGCCAAGCCAGGTCTTGGTGCTTGTTGGTGAGTTCTGGTGATGAGGCATTTCGCCAGACAAGCTGCGCAGTCTGCTCCGGGAACCACGCCACCGGATCCATGGAGTCATTTCCCAGCAGTGCCTGCAAGATGTTCCGTGCTGACCACTGCCCGATGGACTTGTGGTCAAAGGTGTTGGTCCAGAAGAACCTTTCCACGAACGATAGATGTTGCGGCAATGTCCAGCTGACTGGCACATTGCCTGGCATCTGTGCCAGGCCCATCCTTTGCAACACCGGGGACAGGTAGAACCTCAGCAGGTAGTGACCATTGGTGCCCACGTGCCTTGGCTCCACGCTCCGTCTGATGCAGCCACACACAAAGGTGGCCATCAGGGTGAGGGCGAAGTTGGGCACGCATTTACCCCCGTTGTCTGCTGATTTGTGCATTGTGACCCATCGGACCTGGTCCATCCTCGACCCCCAGGTGAACTGGAAGACGGCCTGGGTGATCCCTGTGGCGTAGGAGGGAGGGACAGGCCACACCTGCGCCAAGTACAGCAGCCCCGAGAGCACCTCACACCAAACTGGTCACTGATGCTGATCAATCTGCGGACCGACCCTGGATCCGAGCAGAAGACGGCGATATTGTCCATGTACAGGGAGGTTTTGACCTGAGTGCCCCCACTGCCTGGCAACGTCACTCCTCTCATGCTCGCGTCCTTCCTGATGGACTCGGTAAAAGGTTCAATACAACAGACGAACAAGACAGGGGTGAGAGGGCAACCCTGCCTGACTCCAGACCTGACGGGGAAAGGTGTCTGATTCCCACCCATTGATTTGGACTGCACTACAGATAAGGCCTTCTCCTGGTCCAAGCTGACTAGGCAGGCATCCACCCATCTGTCCTGCATGTAGGCGATGGTATCCCTCAACAGCGCTAGGCTGTCTGAGATTTTCCTGCCAGGTACAGCACAGGTTTGGTCCGGGTGGATCACCCGTCCCAGAGCAGACTTGACCCGGTTGGCGATGGCCTTAGACAGGAACTTATAATCAACATTCAACAATGTGATGGGTCTCCAATTCCTTATATCATTCCTCTCCCCCTTCTGCTTGTAGATTAGGGTGATGCTGCCCTTCCTCATGGAGTCTGACATGCTGCCGGCTAGAAGCATGTCGTTGTACACTTCCAGCAGGTCCGGGCCCACCCAGTCCCACAGAGCCGAATACATCTCGGCCGGTAAGCCATCGCTTCCGGGAGTTTTACTCGAGTCAAAGGAACTGATGGAGCCAGTCAGCTCCTCTAGGGTCAGTGGTTGGTCCAGACTCTCCCGCTTGCTGTCCTCCAAGACCTCCGTGATAGAGGACAGGAAGTTCTGGGAAGCGGTGCTGTCTGTGACGTTTCTGTCATACAAATCCATATAAAAGGATTTGCAGATCCTCGGCATGTCCGTCTGCAAGGATGCTACTGAGCCATCCTCCTCCCTAAGGCTGTTCATCACAGAGTTCGCTCTGTGAACCTTATGGAAGAAGAAGCAAGAGCACGTCTCATCCTGCTCCACGTGGAGGACCCTGGATCGGAAAATGATCTTGGAGGGTTCAGAGGTAAAGAGCAGAGCTTGCCGACCCTTCAACTCCTCCCTCCCTCACATCCACCCCTCTCGACTGCAGAAGGAGCAGTTGCTGCAATTCTGTCTGGAGTTGCCACAATTCCCTCTGACTCTGTCTTGCTCTCTGAACCCCCTTAAATATGAAGAACCTCTTGATGTTCTCCTTGGTTGCTTCCCACCAGATTGTCGGGGAGTCAAAGAGGGGCCTCACCATTCTCCAACATGCATAGTCCCTCTTTAGCTCCTCAATGTTCTCTGGGGTCAACAGCTTCACATTTAACTTCCACGTCCCTCTGCCTGCCTTCTGGCCCTCCTGTAGGTGACAGGAAGCCTGAAGGAGGAAGTGGTCAGAGAAGAACACTGGCGTGAGGTCGGTGTTTCTGACCATGATGGCCTTCGATGTGAAGAGGAAGTCTATCTGGGACGGGACTGAACCATCCGATCTCGACCAGGTGAACCGTGTCTGGGACCCGCCTGCAGGGTCACTGAAGGCGTCGTGCAGCTTTGCGTATTTTACCGTCTCTATCAGGAGCTTGCAGGTGCTGTCCAGTCTGTGGTCGGCACTGCCGGATCGTCCAGCCGCATCAATGATGCAGTTTAAGTCACCGGCCAGAACCAGCTGCCGGGACGTGGCCAGTAGCACTGGGAGCTGCTGGAAAACGGCCGACTGCTCAGTCCACACGGGTGAGGCGTACACATGAATCAGCCGGAGCGGAGAGCCCCGGTACATTACATCCACCATGAGGAGACGCCCCCCAAACACTTCCCTGACCTCAGTGATGGCAAAGATCCCTCCCCGCAGCAAGATCCCCAGACCGGAAACGTGACAGTCATCGCCCCCCGACCACACCGACATTCCGTGGGGCCACCATCGCGACCACCTCTGATGACAGCGGAGGTGTGGCAGCCCGCACTCCTGCAGAAAGGTCACGTCCGCCTTGACCTTGGCCAGGTACTGCAAGGCGTTCACACATCGCGCAGTGTGCTTTACACTGCGCACGTTTAATGATGCCAGTTTTAGCTCCATTATCCTTCAGAGTCACTGACTGTCATCTTGTCCCCTCATGTAGCAACGTTACAAAATTTTGAGATTTTAAAAATCAAGTCTTTAATTTATCCCATCAGATAAAGCATAAAAAGAATAATTTGACACCTAATTCACTTTCATATCTTCAGTATTAAAAAAATTATGGCAATTTTCATACTCGGAAATTGGCATCTTGTTCCCTATTGCTTTTTCATTGACAACACAAAAGCTGTGATCGAGAACATTTAGAAGCCGATAATTTTCTTAAAGTTTAAGAGAACTGTTATTATAGATTGAAGCATTCTGAAACAAATATGAAACAATCTTACTTAGATGACTTGAAATTAAAGCATATAATTAGTTAGTTACCTAATTGTAGCTAATTGCAAAATTCAATTACTAGATCTAAACATCTATCCATTTCTTAAGAATAGATTAACATTTTTAAATAGCCTAAGTGTCCAAATAACATTCACACAAGAATTCAGAATATAACATAATTTTAAAATCTCATTGTCATGGTTTTATAGGCCAAATGGAAGGAATTTAATGTTTAATACCTGTAAATTAATGGCCATTTAAATCAGCTTGCGAGTGGGATTTTCTGGAACGGGACCATTTGGAACGCTGAGGTTGCGGTGAATTTAGTCCCCATATCTGCAGCAAATACACTGCGGGTTGGTTCGGGGACTAAATCATCGTTTCGCAACGTAAAATGTGAATTAAATACATCTTAAGAAACACTTTTATACATAAGAATAAACTACTTTCTTTTACCTGGTCCTCCATAAAATCCGTCCCTATTGTCGGCATTGGCGGCTTCAGAAGGTGATTTTAAAATCATTCCAGCGATTAACTTGTCGGGTGAATTTAAAAAAAAAACATACACAACGGCCGTCGGAACGATTCTTTAGCAGCATCTTGCACTTCAACAAAATATAATTCAGGACCAGGTCGGAAAAAACCCCGTTTTAACCCCGCCCCCCCTCAAACGCGCCAAAATCGCGCACATGGCCAGTGGCAGAATTGCAGCGCCGTTGAAGGTAAGTTTGGTAACATACCTACCTCATGCCCAGCGCTTTGATGAATTGCAGCACCTTTCCGGGGTTCAGGTACTGGGTGCCGGCATCCTTAGGGAGGTGGGTCTCCTCTGGCTTAACCGGACTTGTCGTCGGGGGGATCCTCCTTGTTCCCCCCCGTCTCCTGTAGCTGGGGTACGGTGGCTGATTCAGTGCTCCCGGTCTCCCGGAGCTGGGGCCCATCAGTCGCTGCACTGCTCCCGGTCTCCCGGAGCTGGGGGACAATAGGCATGGCCTTTCCCATTTCCTCACCCGTTTTCCACCTCTGCCTCCGTTGTCGGGTCCTCGATGTCGCTTCATCCTCGGACGAGGAGAGGTTGCTGGCATCTGTCTGGGAAATAACTCTTTTCTTGGACTTTCCCGTCCCCTCCGGCCTTGGCTCTTTGGGCAGAACCCTCCAGTGTTTCCTCCTGTTCACCACCTGCCATTCCTCCTGCCATTCCCCCTCTTCCATCGACTCTCCCTCCTGCACAGGGGGCTGGGGGGCTCGGTCCGGCGCTTGGGGGCTGGAGGTGGTCGGGCTATCCTCATCCTTGTTCTCCCATTCTGCTGGGGGCTCGGCAGTGGTGGGAGTTGTTTCTCCCACCCTGGGGGTGTTGGCAACAGCCCCTCTTGTCACCTGTGCGTGGGTGCAGGCTCTTTTAGGGCAGGCCCTGTAGAGGCGGCCTGCTTCCCCGCACAGGTTGCAGTTCTTCCTGACTTGACAGTCCTTTGTCTCGTGGCCCTCCATCTTGCAGTTCTTGCAGACAACTGCATTGCATTGGGCTGCCACATGCCCAGGCTTGTTGCACTTCCTGCACAGCCTGGGTTGCCCCGCTTAGCTCATGTACCCTCGGTTTCCTCCACTAGCGAACACCGAGGGAGGGTGGATGATGGCTCCCTTCTCATCCACACTCAGTTTCACCTTTACTTGCCTTTGCTCATCCAGATCCCGAACAAGTCCTTAACATCCTCACCGTTCCCTGCTCCCTCAACATAACGAGCCAGGATGGTGAGGACATCCATTGCGGGCACATGTGGGTTGAACATGTGCATCGTGATCATCTGTTCCTTCTGGGTGGGGAGGGTGAAGAGCGGCTGCACCTTCAGCAGCGACAGTGGAGCTTCGTTCCCCTTCTCCCGGAAATCTTGCATCAAATTCTGCCATCCCGTCGGATACTTGGAGGTAACATCAAAGTATCCGTTACCCAGGAAGTCCTGGAGGCAGTAGATGTCCTTGGCCTTGAATTTGCAGGCCTCTAGCAAGACCTTCCTCATGAACAGATCCCGTGAGAAGGGAATCCCCTCGCTGAGGTCCTTCACACTGACTCGCAGGGTATTTTGGATATCCTGTCCTCCCGCTCCAGTTGCTGCTGCCATTGTGACTGGATGAGGTGTTAGGTTGGTTACCCAACCAGCATGGATCCACCTCTAAGTCAGCAACTGACAGACTCCTCGACACCGACTTGACCTCCAATTTCGATCCTCGATCCTCGTCCTGGGAGGGCTGCCAGAACTGTTCTGATACGAACGGACAGTCTCTCTTACTCAAGTAGCAACTGATAAGAACAGATACTACACTTGATCTTAGGCTGAAGGCCGAGAAGCGATCATTTTGTCAACTTTATCAATGACATGGATGAGAATACACAGACTTGGGATGTCTCACAACTAATGGCATATAGTTGAATGCTATTATGTAGGAAAATACAATTAGTCTCACACAGCAAGCATCTATAACCACTTTTGAGAGACTGTAATTGATGAGATAATGATTTTGCTGACAGGGTTAGAGGGAGAAGGTGAAGTGGAACATAAATGAGGGCATGTGAATTTGTTGTGCTTCTCATAATTTAATCTAATTGGATGAAAGATCAAATATTCCCAATGACACAGGTCAATGCCACGGATGACAGCTGTGAGATTCTTCAATACAATTTCACTCTTCACAAAGATCTGATAGCCCTTCCTTGGTCAGATGTATTGGATAATCTCAAAGCTGTCAGTGTGAGAACGACAACACATTCACATGTCATTGTGAATGTTCCACTTCATCTAACCATGTGCAAAATAATTGACTGCACCAACTCCAATTAAACTATCCACACTCTCAGTCCAGAAACAGCTCAGTTTAAAACTTCCCTTTCTTATTTTCATATAACCATATAACCATATAACAATTACAGCACGGAAACAGGCCATCTCAGCCCTACAAGTCCGTGCCGAACAATTATTTTCCCCTAGTCCCATCTACCTGCACTCAGACCATAACCCTCCATTCCTTTCCCATCCATATACCTATCCAATTTATTTTTAAATGATAAAATCGAACCTGCCTCCACCACTTCCACTGGAAGCTCATTCCACACAGCTACCACTCTCTGAGTAAAGAAGTTCCCCTTCATGTTACCCCTAAACTTCTGTCCCTTAATTCTGAAGTCATGTCCTCTTGTTTGAATCTTCCCTACTCTCAATGGGAAAAGCTTGTCCACGTCAACTCTGTCTATCCCTCTCATCATTTTAAAGACCTCTATCAAGTCCCCCTTTAACCTTCTGCACTCCAGAGAATAAAGACCTAACTTATTCAACCTTTCTCTGTAACTTAGTTGCTGAAACCCAGGCAACATTCTAGTAAATCTCCTCTGTACTCTCTCTATTTTGTTGACATCCTTCCTATAATTGGGCGACCAAAATTGTACACCATACTCCAGAATTGGTCTCACCAATGCCTTGTACAATTTTAACATTACATCCCAACTTCTATACTCAATGCTCTGATTTATAAAGGCAAGCACACCAAAAGCTTTCTTTACCACCCTATCTACATGAGATTCCACTTTCAGGGTAGAATCTCCATGATATCTCTCCATGATATCTCTCCATGATAGGGAAAAGTTAAATTTTCAAATTTTGGAAGAGAATGCAATGATGTCCTTCATATTGCAGGCTGAATGTGTGGGCTCATGTTCGTAATGTCACATTATCTTTTTTTATATTATTTTTAGTTTGATGAGTGTGGTGTCTCAGCTGCACGGAGGCGGAGAGGAGAGCTCTTCAGCGCGTTGTCCACAGAGCGCAGAAGATTATTGGGACACAGCTACCAGCCTTGGAGGGCATCTACCACACACGGTGCCTCAGGAAGGCCGTCAGCATCCATAAAGACTCCTCACACACTTGTAATGGACTGTTCGAACTACTTCCCTCCGGCAGACGTTACAAGGCCTTCTACGCCCGAACCTCCAGACTCAGGAACAGCTTCATTCCCAGAGCTATAGCGGCTCTGAACCGGCCCTGCTGAGTGCCCCCCACCCCCCCTGGACTGTCTCCCTCGGATGGTCACGTCGCACAGACACATCTGCACTTTAGTCTTTTTGAACTGTTTTGACTATTTTACTGTTCTTTTTACAATCCATGTTCTCGGGGTATCTAAATCTAAATGTTATTAGTTATTTATGTTATGACATCGGATGGAAGCTGCATACCAAATCTCGTTGCGCTTATGTGCAATGACAATAAAATATATTATTATTATTATATAATTATATTATTATTATTATTATTATTATTATTATTATTATTATTATTATTATTATTATTATTATTATTATTATTATTATTATTATTATTATTATTATTAAAATATTATTATTATTATTATTATTATTATTATTATTAATTGGGCCCCATTTCTTCCTCTTACGTCCACCCTCCTGGTCCAAGCTCTCATTTCCCTCCCTCATCCCTTCTTCAGTATATCAGAATCTCTGCATTCTATTTGCTCTGGCCTTCCACACAACTCCAGTTTCCATCATTTCACTATGCTTTCAACAACATGGGCCCCAACTCTGAAATTTCTTTGGCAAACATTGTTTCCTCCTCCTCCTCTCATCCTTAAAGAAACCGTGGCATGTTTCCTTTCTCTCTACTGTTCATTTATGGGGGCAACGTCAATTTTTTGTATGATAAGCTCTCTTGCAAAGTGCGTGGGGACATTTTACCATGTTGAAAGTGCTCTGTAAATGCTCTGTAAATGCAAATTGATTGTTGATATTGGTGTGAAGTAGAAAACTGTTAGGGAGATTAACACACTGATCTTTAAAATAAAACCGGCTACATGACTGACCTGGCACTGTGCCAAAACCCTTAAATGCAACACAAAATTTCCTCCTAATCTCTTCATTTAACAGAACAGAAACGAACCTCACATTTTATCTGATGTGCCAGCTGCGCTCATAACCTTTACTACAACTACAGTATAATGTTGAGTGTGCTTTAGTCACATAAACCATTTAATTACTCTCTGCAAATATTCATTAATTAAAGGATTTGTTTATGAAATTCAGCTTCCATTTCCTTAGGGTCAACAGCATATGTTTTATAGATTGACACGACTATGAAATGGTAATTCCATGAAGGCATACATGAAACAATGACATTTATTGTGCGTCTGTGCAAAACATAAATATCAGAAGGAATCATATTTTTACAAAGATGGAATTAGCACAAAATGATCAGAAACAGATTTGGCAGGCTCAGCTAAACATTAACAATTTTTTTCTGAAAAATTCTATTCTGCTTATTCATGTATCATCTGGACATATTCTAAGACAAACAAAGATATTTTCAGTTCATGGTTGATTGAAGTTAAAATACAAATACTGGAAACACTCAGCTGGTCGGGCAGCATTTGTGAAGAGAGAAACAAAATTAATGCATCAGGTGGAAGACCAATCATCAGAACTTCTGAAATAACAAAAAAGGCTGATATTACTCAGCCGGTTAAGTAGCATCTATAACTTACATGGTTAAAATATTTTTTTCTTTATAACCAAATCAATGTTATTTGCCGGGGTTTAGAAACAACCCTGCATATTCATATGCCTATCCAAAAGTCTCTTATCAGCCTCAACTACCATCACAGTCAGTGCTCGCCACATTCTGTGTAGAAAACATGTCCCGCACATCTCTTTTAATCTTTCCCCCTCTCATGTTAAAGCTATGCCCTCTAGTATTTGAATCTCCTATCTTGGGAAAACATTCTTACCTTATCTATGCCTCACTTTCATCAGGTCTCCGCACAATGGCATTCCAGAGAAACCAATCCAAGTCTGTCCAACCCCTCCCTGCTGGTTGTAGCTCTCAGGATGCATGCTAGTATTTGGGACAGTGCAGGGGTGTGCAAGCTGCTGCCACTCGTTGACCATGGACTGTGAGTGATTTAGTTGCCAATTAGCAGTGGGTGGAGTGGGTTTAGTGTGGGCAGCGTGCCCACACACTGAACAAGTGCTGGAATAACAACAAGTGGGCACAACCTTCTCAGCGAGATTGGGCGACTGTGCCCCCTGTTGTGAATTTGCTCAAGAATCCAACGTCTGCGGTCTCTTTTCTTTATGGCATTTATTCCTTTATTCTTTGTTCATTTATTTATTCTTTGTTCCTTATTCCCAGGTGGGAATCTCTGCCAGCGCTCAACCCCAAATATTGAATGCAGTTTATCACAATTGGTTTGGTGAAAGCCTTTGCTGGGATGGCAGAGTGTGAAAAACAATCTCTTCATTTAATCTTGAGTCTGAAGAAGGGTCCTGAGCCGAAATGTTGCCTATCCATTCCCTCCACAGTTGCTGCCTGACCTGCTGAGTTACTCCAGCACTTTGTGTTTTATACTTCTTCAATCGTCTCTTTCACAGAGCTGTGTAACAATTCACTGAATGATTCATCTGTCCGTTTCCATGCTGTAACCTGATGTGATTCCATTTTATCTGCTACAGCAGCTGCCTTATTTTGCCAGTCAAGGGAGATATTCTTTCATGTTATGCTTGTACCTAGAATAGCACATTTCAAAAGGAAGCTATAATCTTACAGACAATTTACCAAGGGTATATCATGTATTATAAGATTTTTATTTTTGGCTTTGTAAGAAAGGAGCAAACTCTCAATCGCAGTACAGATTCTCTTTAAGAAGATCAGTGGGTCACAATACTGAGTGATTCATGAAGCCAGCAACAGGTTATGAGAGGCAGCAAGCTAGCCTGGAGCCTGAAGAGCAAATGTTGGAGATGTTATATGGTTCAGGGACTACATTCAGAGGGAGAAATGGAATTAACATTTCAGGTCAGAAACCTCTCAGGTCAAGGAAATGTAGGAGATAATCTGATGCACTACAATGCTGAGAACTATACTCTGCACTCTGCTTCTTCACCTCTGCTCTATTTGTTGTCCTTGAGTTTGACCTGATTGTATTTTTGTGTCATATTATCTGACTTGCTTCAGATAGCATGGAAAACAAAGCTTTTCACTATTCCTCGGCACACGTGAGAATAATAAACTTAACTTAAAAGTAATGGTTTAACATGTTGAAAAACCTTTAGCCAACGTCTCTGAATACACTGGCCTACTAACAATCTATTATTCTCATTTAATAATAATAATAATAATAATAATAATAACAATAATATATTTTATTGTCATTGCACGTCAGTGCAACGAGATTTAGTATGCAGCTTCCAACCGATGTAAAAGAAGAGTAAAATAAATAAATAAGCTGTGTGACGTGGTCCTCCGAGGGAGACAGTCCAGGGGGGGGGTTGGGGGGCACTCAGCAGGGCCGGTTCAGAGCCGCTATAGCTGGGAATAAAGCTGTTTCTGAGTCTAGAAGTTCGGGCGTAGAAGGCCTTGTAACGTCTGCCGGAGGGAAGTAGTTCGAACAGTCCGTTACAAGGGTGTGAGGAGTCTTTATGGATGCTGACGGCCTTCCTGAGGCACCGTGTGTGGTAGATGCCCTCCAAGGCTGGTAGCTGTGTCCCAATGATCCTCTTTTAACAATTAATTTAACCTCAGTGGATCTTCCTATGGATTGGGCAAGGAGTAGTTTAACAATTATACTGCACCTATTTTCAATGTTTCTGTTATCTGCTAATATTTTAAATTGAATTCAACAGGAATCCTGGATGAAGACTCACCTCAAACCATTTCTTTCTGTTGAAACTTCCAACAAGCTCAAAAAGAATTCCCTTCTTAAACCTCACAGCCTATTTATTCTCATAAGGCATGTTTCTTAAAGCGTATCTCTTTGACCACATGTCATAAGGTCATGTCATCAGATCATAAGTATAGGAGCATAATAAGGCCATTTGGCGCATCAAGTCTGCTCCGCCATTCAATCATGGCTGATCTATCTCTCCTTCTTAACCCCATTCTCATGCCTTCTCCCCACAACCCCTGATACTTGTACTAATCAACAAACTATCTATCGCTGCCTTAAAAATATCAATTGACTTGGCCTCCACAGCCTTCTGTGGCAAAGAATTCCACAAGCCACACTAAAGAAATCTCTCCTCATCTCCTTCCTAAAGGAATGTCCTTTAATTCTGAAGCTATGACCTCTAGTCCTAGACTCTCCCACTAGTGGAACCATCCTCTCCACATCCACTCTATCCAAGCCTTTCACTATGCGGTAAGTTTCAATGAGGCCCCCTTCATCCATCTAAACTCCAGTGAGTACAGGCGCAGTAACATCATATGTTAACCCATTCATTCCTGGGATCATTCTTGTAAACCTTCTCTGGACCATCTCCAGAGCCAGCTCATTCTTCCTCATGGTGTCCATATGTCTCCAAGTTATGCATCTTATCTCCTTGTGACTTGGTATCAAGTTTCTGATGAAGGGTCTTGGAACCATAACATTTATTCTGTTTCTCTTGCTGCAGTTACTGCCTGATCTGCTGAGTTCTTCCAGCATTTTCTGCTTTCATTTCAGTTTTTCAACATTTTTTTTTCTGATTATCTAATTGGGTTTGTTACTTTGAGAGAATTAACCGTATTTTGGACATCATATAGTATAGTAGCACAACTGGTAGAGCTGCTGCCTCACAGCGCCAGAGACCAGGTGATCCTGACCTTCGGATGCTGCCTGTGTGGAGTTTGCACACTTTCCCTGACCAGGTGCTCCGCTTTCCTCCCATATCCCAAAGACGTGCGGATTTGTAGATTAATTGGCCTCTGTAAATTGCCCCTACTGTGCACGGAGTGGATGAGAAATTGGGAAAACATAGAGCTAGTGAGAACGGGTGATCGATGGTTGGCATGGACTCGGTGGGCAGAGAGGCCTGTTCCCATGCTCAGTCTTTCAATCAAAGCAATCAAAATCAATGTGTGTTGAAAGTAAGCTGGATGAAGTCACCATTGTGTTTCATTTTCCATCTACATCGCTAACATCTGTTTCACTTTGACTTGTCGCACACTCCAATGGGTTTTCCGTGGCGAATCATCAGTAACTGACAGGCTTTCTGGTCTTTCAGCCACAGTGTACACTTTGGGAGGCAGGGGAAGAAATAAAGCCGGAGATGACTCAGGTGTGCAGGGAAGCATCGTGGGAAGAGATGGAGTGGAAAAGAAATGTTGGCAATTGGAGAGGACAAGTAAAGTAATCACAATTAGAAATAGGAAGCTAAGCAAGCAAATCATTAAAAAGCAACATGATTGACTGTGGGAGAGATTTTCAAATTCAATTCAGTATACTGGAGCTGGAAACTTAGGTCAGTTGCAGAATTATGAAATCTTGTAAACGTTATTGGCTCCTACCATCAGGCAGAAGGTATAGTCTGAAAACCATGACCACCAGGTTCAAGAATAGCTTCTTCCCAACAACCATCATGCCCTTGAACACCACACATCATCAACCTGAACTTAGAACTATGGACTGTTTTGGGTTGCAGTTGGGACTTCAGGCTTTCTTTAGCATTTATATTGGGGCTATTAATTTTTGTAAATTATATGATCCATACACATTGTGTTACCTGCATGTTATGCTGCTGCAAGTAGGAATTTCACTCTTACATTGTCGGTACATCTAATAGGTAACCATTCTTCACTTTTGAAAAATCCAATATATATATATAATATATAATGTCAACAAAATAGAGAGAGTACAGAGGAGATTTACTAGAATGTTGCCTGGGTTTCAGCAACTAAGTTACAGAGAAAGGTTGAACAAGTTAGGGCTTTATTCTTTGGAGCGCAGAAGGTTAAGGGGGGACTTGATAGAGGTCTTTAAAATGATGAGAGGGATAGACAGAGTTGACGTGGATAAGCTTTTCCCACTGAGAGTAGGGATGATTCAAACAAGGGGACATGACTTGAGAATTAAGGGACAGAAGTTTAGGGGTAACATGAGGGTGAACTTCTTTACTCAGAGAGTGGTGGCTGTGTGGAATGAGCTTCCAGTGAAGGTGGTGGAGGCAGGTTCGTTTTTATCATTTAAAAATAAATTGGATAGTTATATGGACGGGAAAGGAATGGAGGGTTATGGTCTGAGTGCAGGTATATGGGACTAGGGGAGAATACGTGTTCGGCACGGACTAGAAGGGTCGAGATGGCCTGTTTCCGTGCTGTGATTGTTATATGGTTATATGTTATATAGTTATATACTTCAGTCTGAAGAAGGGTTTCGGCCCGAAACGTTGCCTATTTCCTTTGCTGCATAGATGCTGCTGCACCCGCTGAGTTTCTCCAGCATTTTTGTGTACCTCCGATATATATACATATGTTTATTCCTACGAAAAGCAGAACTAGTTTCCACTTTCTCTTCAATCTATGTCTTCTGCACAATTGGTTTTATTTAGTACAATACTTAGGAGGTATGGTTACCATATCAAGTGTTTTTGAGTATTTTTCTACAGGAAAATAAATCTGAATTCGACCTGACCTGTCTGTGTGGAGTCTTCACGCTCTCCCAGTAACTATGTGGGTTTCCTCCGGGTGCTCCAGTTGCCTCCCACATCCCAAATATGGGTTTGTTGGTTAATTGGCCCTTGTAAATTGTCCCTAGTGTGTGGGGAGCGGATGAGAAAGTGGGATAACATAGAACTATTATGAACGAGTGATTGATGGGAAGCGTGTGACTTGGGCTGAAGTGCAGCACGTCTAACTAAACTAAACTAAACTAAACTCAACTAAGCTAAACTAAACTTAAAGTAAAGTAAAGTAAATTTTTATCTACCAAAGGTAAACTGATGAATGTCTGTATAAACATAACCTGTTTGTAACCCGGACGGAGACAGCCTTTAATAAGCTTGGCCCCAGCACAAAGTCAAGCCCAAGGGCATTCATTGCATTGTCTGTTTGATTAGCACAGTAGTTGCCTCAAGCATCAATGAAAAAACACCCACTGACACCACTCTGTGCAACTAATAGCTGCAGTTCAAACTTGGCATTTCTCTGCAGACACCAATGCTGTTTACAATGTTACAATGAAGGAAGGACTGTATACCCCAACTAATTAATTATTGGATCAAAAACAAATTCTCCCAAAGATTGCACAGTGTGGTTTGTGAGGGTGCTAAGACTGTTTCCCATCTCTGGAGGAGTTAATAATGGAAGGAAAGCTGTAAGAGAACAAACACAAGAACATAAGGAAACAGGAGTAAGAGTAGTCCACTGGGCTCCTCACACCTGCACCACTGTTCAATAAGATCATGGCTAATCTATGCTGGCCTCAAACCTCTTCTGATCAAGTTCCTCATAGTTTCTAATTCCTTTCAAGCATTTATAAATCTCTACCTTAAATATTCCTAAAAATCTGGGTTAATTTGCTCTCTGGGGCAAAGAATTTCAGACTCCATTCCAACCAACATGTTCCATCTACACTAGTCCCACCTGCCTACGTTTGTCCCATATCTCTCTAAACCTGTCCTATCCATGTACCTATCTAATTGTTTTTGAAACGTTGCTATAATTCCTGCCTCAACTACCCCCTCTAGCAATTCGTTCCTTACAGCCACCACCCTTTATGTGAAACAGTTACCCCTCAGATTCTTATCTTTTACTCTTCACCTTAAACCTATGTCCTCTGGTTCTTGATTCCCCTACTCTGGGCAAGAGACTCTATTTGATCTATTCCACTCATGGTTTTATATGCCTCTATAAGATCACCCCTCATCCACCTACGTTCCAAGGAATAGTCCCAGCCTGCTTAACCTCTCCCTGTAGCTCAGACCCTTGTGTTCTGGCAACATCCTCATAAATCTTTACTGTACCCTTTCCAATTTGACAACATCTTTCCTATAACATGGTGCCCAGAAATGTACACAGTACTCTAAATGCAGCCTCACCAACATCTTATATAACTGCAACATGTTCTCCCAACTTCTCAGTCTGAAGAAGGGTCCCAACCCGAAAAGTCACCCATTCCTTCTCCCCAGAGATGCAGCCAGTCCCGTTGAGTTACTCCAGCTTTTTGTGTCTATCTTCGGTTTAAACCAGCATATGCAGTTCCTTTCTATACCTCCCAACTTCTCTACTCATTTTTAATTTTTTCAACTCTAAATTTTTAATAACCAGCCTCTTATTTTGTAACTATGCCCCCTTGTTCAAGATTCTTTCAAACAGCAGGTTCTGACTAGCTTGTTAACATAAAATGACTTCTTAAAATCTCTCCAAGGCCATGTCGATTGAAGAACACATTTTAAAATCTTTCAAACAGCTTGTTAATTAAAAAATTCCTTTAAAAAATCTTTCCAATGTATTGTTAATTTTAAAAGACATTCCTGCGGCTTGATATTGGAAAAAGACATTTTAACATGTTTCTGGAATGTTAAAAAAAATCTGCCAAGGGGATTTTTAATTTAAAATGTCTTTTTGTACTCTACCCTAAAGCTTGCCAACTTAAACCGATCTTTAAAGATTTTATAATATAAAATGTTTCTCATGGCTTGTTAACTTAGTTTTATTTAGAAGCTTAAAAAATGTTTTTTGAGTAAATGTTTCTAAAACTTTACTAACTTCTACAAGTTTGAACATGCCTTTAGGTCATAAGGTCATAAGGAATAGAATTAGGCCATTCGGCCCATCAAGTCTACTCTGCCATTTAATCATGCCTGATCTACTGTATCTCTCCCTCCTAACACCATTTTCCTGTCTTCTTCCCATAACCTCTGACACCTGTACTAATCAAGAATCTATCTATCTCTGCCTTAAATATATCCACTGACTTGGCCTCCACAGCCTTCTGTGGCAAAGAATTCCACAGATTCACCATACATACATTTCTCCTCATCTCCTTCATAAAAGAACAACCTTTAAATTCCTCTAGTCCTAGACTCTCCCACTCGTGGAAACATCCTCTCCACATCCACTCTTCCAAGTCCTTCACTATTCTATGTCAATGAGGTGCCCCTCATTCTTCTAAACTCCAGCGAGTACAGACACTGCTTTCTCAAGCAGTGGAGGCTATTTCTGAAGGATCAAGATATGTTGGTGCCTTCACTGCTTGTCAGATTTTTATGGATGGAGCTGCTCTTAATAACTCCATAACTTCGGCTTGTACTCGCTAGAATTTAGAAGATTGAGGGGGGATCTTATAGAAACTTACAAAATTCTTAAGGGATTGGACAGACTAGATGCAGGAAGATTGTTCCCGATGTTGGGGAAGTCCAGAACAAGGGGTCACAGTTTAAGGATAAGGGGGAAATCTTTTAGGATTGAGATGAGAAAAACATTTTTCACTCAGAGAGTGGTGAATCTGTGGAATTCTCTGCGACAGAAGGTAGTTGAGGCCAGTTCATTGGCTATATTTAAGAGGGAGTTAGATGTGGCCCTTGTGGCTAAAGGGATCAGGGGGTATGGAGAGAAGGCAGGTACAGGATACTGAGTTGGATGATCAGCCATGATCATATTGAATGGCAGTGCAGGCTCGAAGGGCCAAATGGCCTACTCCTGCACCTATTTTCTATGTTTCTATGTTTCTATAAGACATTCCCTTCAGGGCAGGATAATAGGGTGAATAGGTAGTCATCGAATCATAGTCCTACATAAACAAGCCTTTTGCCCATTCTCTGGACAGCCCGGCAAGCACCCCTTTGTAGTTTAACCCTTGTGACGACATGTCCTCTCTAGGGACTACTCTGATCCGTGTCACTGGCCGCCATGCCAGGGGAAGCCAAAGACCAGCGCCTGGATGTCGGGTTTCGCAACAAGTATCCAATCATCAGTGCACAGCACCAAGATTGCAAAACGCCATTGATGTAATGCTTGCCACATTGGAACCAGGGAAACCTATAGGTGGAATGTTGAACAAAGAAGCAATGGCATCTGTGTAGTTGTATGATACTTGAGTTTGAAATGATTGAATCTATGTATGGCATATCTGATCTGTTTGGATAGCATGTGAAACAAAGCTTTTCATTGAATGGTTAGCACGCAACAAAGGCTTTTCACTGTACCTTGGAAGGCGTGACAATAAACAAAACTCAAACTCTAACTATTTTATAAGCGATGGTATATTGGCCTGTTGGCTGAGCTAGGATAAATAAAATGAGGGAAGATATTATTGAGAGTATTAACAAGGGAACAGGAATGAACTTAAGTATAAACCTTCAAGCTGCAATGGTAAAAAAACCCAGGCTCAACTAATATTCTCTAAAGTATCCAAAACAGATGGCAAAACCTGAAACTGGACTGACACTGATCCCAGTGACTGCTTTTTATTACTTGAAAATGTACTGCATCAGACAATCAGTGATTTTAAATTTGAACACAGTTGAGGCTGCCAAGATAGTATATTATAGCAGATAAAATATTGTGTCACGTTGCTAAAGACGTTTGGAGAAATGCAGGTGATTCATGAGAGTTTCAAGTCTGAGGAAATCTGACTGAAAATATGGAATGATGTATACCTCGTTTACTGCTGTGGGCACTTTAAATTTTTTAAGAGAGAATGAAGTGGGGAGGTTGATCAAATTATGAGTAAATCCTGCCATATTAAATTCTAGTCTTGCATATAATATAATAATAGTTAATATGACCGGTACATTTGATAATAGGATGCCTTGTAATCTTCAATAGCAAAACAGCAGATTGAAAGTCTCAAACAGCAGAACGATTGTTTAAGATAACAGCAATTGTTAATTGGGAAGGGTATTGAGTACAAAAGTTGGGACATCATGATGCAAATATACAAATCATTGGTGAAACCATGCTTGGAGCATTGTGTACAGTTCTGGTTGCCCAGCTATTGGAAGGATGTCCTTAAGTTGGAAAGAATGGAGAAGAGATTCACCAGGTTGTGCCAAGGGCTTGTGAGCTTGAGGTATAGGGAGAGTTTGGATAGATTGTTACTTTCTTCTTTGGAGGCCAAGGGAAAACCTTATTGAGGTGCACAAGATTTTGGGAAGCATGGATAAACTGAACATTCACTATCTCTTTCCCAGGATAGAGAATAGCAAATGTTCCAGGATAGAAAATTAGAGAGATTTAAGAGAGACCTCACAGGCTGGTATTTCACTCAGAGGGTAGTCTGTACCTAGAATAGACTGCCTGGGGAAGCTATTAGAGCTATCACAATTACGAGTTTTAAAACAGTTTAAGACCTTTGAACAAATATATAGATAGGTGGGATTAGGCCAAAAGCAGGGAAATGGAACTACACAATATGCCAACTTGTTTACCAATGGAGAAGATGGATCGAACGACACAATATTTTATTGTGTCATAGAGTTCTATGACTCGATATGAAGATTTTATGTTAACCCACCGTTTTGCACAACTTAGCATGAGTAAAGTGTAACTAGGAAAATCAATCAAAGTTTGAAGAAAGATCAAATGCCAATTTTGAGGCAGCCCAGAATGATGTCGACATGATTGCTGGTGAATTAGTGTACAAACCCATCGGAGTTTGGAGGGATTGAAGGATGGATTAATATCAACCATATCTATTCTGGTTTGTACAACACTAACAGATGCCCTTCAGCCTTCTCTTTCCCAGGGAAATTAAGCCTAACCTATCCAGTTTTACTCATAAATGATTGATAAGGAACATAGAAAAAAAAAGCTAAAATATTACCATTAGCAATAAAGTAATAGCCTGCAACCGGAATTGATATTTTCTCTGTTAACAATTTTCAACCACGGCATAGGAACATTAGATAGACACAAAAAGCTGGAGTAACTCAGCGGAGCGGGTCAGACAGCATCTCTAAAGAAAAGGGATAGGTGACATTTAGGGACAATATCTTCAGACGGAAGATGTGTCTCAACCCGAAACTTCACCTATTCCTTTTCTCCAGAGATGTTGGCTGACCCGTTGGGTTACTCCAGCTATTTATGTCTATCTTCGGTTTAAACCAGAATCTGCAATTCAAGAACATTACACTGTGCAGGTTCCCCTTTGACTTGAACACCATCCGAACTTGAAAATATATTGCTGGAAAATTCCTTGTAGGCTGTAAACCCTGGAACTCCCTCCACCACAGCACCATGGGAGCACTCTCCGCAGTGGATCAAGAAGGTGTCTCGCCTCTTCTTTGTACAATACAATACAATACAATCAGTTTTATTCATCACATTGCACATAAAGTGCAAGTGAAATGAATTTGTCAGCAGCGGTACAATGAGAAAGGACACACAATACACGATAACAATTCAAAGGTTCAAAGGTTCAAAGGCTGATTTATTGTCACATACACGAAGATGTAGTGAAATTCTTTTTGCCAATGCAGCACATAAAAAAGAATACAAACATAACAATAATAAATAGCTTTAACATAAAAACATCCCCCCACAATGGTTCCCATTATGGGGGAAGGCACAAAGTCCAGTCCCATCCCCAATGTCCACCCATAGTCGGGCCTATTGAGGCCTCCACAGTTGCCTCTACGGAGGCCCGATGTTCCAGGCCGTCCTCGCCGGGTGATGATGTTCCGGCGTCGGGAGAGTCCTCAGCGGCATGGGAACCCTGGAACGGCCGCCTCCCTACTCGAGACCGTGGCTTCCGGAGCCGACAAGGCCGCGCCGAATGGAGCTCAACTGGTGATCTCGTCGCGAGATCCCAGGCTCCCGATGTAAAGTTCAGCGCCGCTTTAACACAAACATCCACCACAGCATTCATCACTGTGGTGGAAGGCACAAAAATCTCCATTTCCCCCCGTGGTCGGGACCTCAACCTTCCGCAGCCGTTGCTGCGGGCCTCCAGATGGTAAAAGGACAAGGTAAAAGTCAAGGTAAGTCCAGAATCGGCTCCTCCCCACCGGCGGTCGTAGATTTAAATTTTGCACCGCAGCCAGAAGCACCACGGACTGCAGGGCCGGCAGTCGAAGCTCCCCTCCAGGGATCCCTGGTGAGGGACCCCGCTCCTGATGGTAAGTCGCCACGGCGCCCGCGGTAGAACTTGGCCGCGGGTCGGCATTCGGAGCTTCTTGTTCCCCCCGGGTCCCCCACGAGGGATCCCGGGCTACAGATGCCGTGCCAGCTGGAGCTCTGCAGACCACAGCTTCAGGCTGCTGGCTGCCGCGGGCCAGCGAAACGGAGCGCCCCCCTCCAGCGAGCCCCAGCGAGGGCTCGCCTGCTCCACGCCGAGAGTCCACGCTGCGCCCGCCGCTGAAGCTCCGGGCGTGTCTCTGGGAAAGGCCGCACCGATCCTTGCTGTTAGGCCACGGGGGAGGCGACATGGAAAAAGTCGCCTCTACATGGAAGAGGCGACCAAAGCGGTTTCCCCCTCACGCCCCCACACCACCCCCCACACAAAACACACAGAGAGACATTAAAAGCATACATTGAAACATACTAAAAAACCAAAAAAAGTAGAAAAAACCGGACACGCTGCTTACAGGGCGCCGGCTTGCAGCGCCCCCACTGACCGGGGGCAATCATGGTCGGGTAATAAATGCTTGCATTGCCAGCAATGTCTGAATCCAGTGAATGAATCAAATTGGTTTTGATTCTCTGATAAGCAAAGGTGTGGTATGTATTTCAGAATAGTCTAGAGTTTGTGACAGCTTTTGAACCCTTTCCTCTCAATAAAAACTTTCAAAGACATTATCTATTTGCACATCTAATTTTAAAGTAATTTTGCTTTGTTTGAAGAAAAAAACGTACAAAATAACTGCTCTATAAATTCATTTATACAGGAAGCTTGAAAGCATTGTTGGCCCTCTTTATGTCCAAATGGAACAATGAAACATCATATCCCATTGATTCCTCCACCATGTATAACGGTGACTATTTTTCCACATTTGCTTTTAGTTTGGCGGCATTTTTCACGTGGAAAATGACAGAATAGATTTACAAAGTTCCAGTATAATTCCCCAGTGCAAAAGGAGAGCTGCTGATTCTGACTGCGGTCTGATGATCATGTTATTGATTGTACCACCACCTGATCATGCCACACGCCGGGTTTCCAGCACTCACTCAGCTGAAGATTGTTATGTGCAATTAAAGGTTAGTTAAATTCCTCAGAGGATTGAGGCTACTTTAAAGAGTTTGGTACTTATCAAATTGTTATTCTCACTGTCCTTTATATTTGAATCTAAACACCATAGCTGGAAGCCACTTGACCCATTATCTGTGTCAACCCATTTGAAAAATCACACACTCAGAAATATATTGTCATTTCTTCCTCATCACAAGATCTAAATTCTGGAACTTAATCTCCAACAGTGCTGCAGTGCACCCACTGCATTGAACACAAGAACACACTCAGCCCCTCAAACCTGGCCTGCCATTTGATATGATCATGGCTGATCTAGCACAGGTCTCAATCCCTCCTCTTTGCTAGATCCTCAGAAACCTTAGTAGCCTGATCCTTCAAAAATGTATCTGTTATGTATTCGAGCTTGAAACTGACTTAAAATAAGACTCGGACACGAGAGCAATTAACAAGCTTCTTGTATTTGAATCGCCATCTAGAGTCTCCCCGCGCATGTGTACATTCAATATGCTAATCATATTTTCATACACAACACTCCTCCCCCTTTAACTTGGAGGCAGGTAACACAATTTCACCTTCATGGTATATGATCTTTTACCCAAAATATAATTGACTAATACACTGTTCCCAAGTTGTATTATTAAAGTCATTTTACAATTACATAATCATAACCGTAATAATCATGCATAAACTTGGCACATGATTTTTACAATCCACCCATCTTCCTTAAGCATGGTGTGGCAAACCAAATACATTACACATTGCTTTATGTGTTGTCATTCATAAAGAACAAAATCCACAAATCTTTTAGGTGTTCTTTTAGTTCTATTAGACCTGCGTCTCTCTGTCTGTTGGACTTTGCACAGGAAGCCAGAAACGCTGACACTAGTGGTAGTAAAGAATGGTACTATCAGATGCGATATCAGGCTCTGGTTGTGGTTCTGGTTGTGATGTTATGTTATCACTACGGGCTAGAGGTTCGTCCCTCTCTGAAGTTCTTTCAGAAGTTTTTTGAGTACTGAGCTCATGGCCTCTTGCAAACTGTGGACTTAGGCTTGGACCCGGCGTGTTCTGGCTGACTAGATTTGACAGCAATCCAGGGTACTTCTTCAACCAGTCTCTCCCCAATAGGCTTGTACCTTTCTTTACTACCACTAGTGTCAGCGTTTCTGGCTTCCTGTGAGGTTCGAGCTGTACCTGTACCGCTGCTTGTCCGTGGATATCAACCTTCTCGCCTGTGTAGGATTTCAGCTTGAGGCTACAGGGATCTAGTCTGGGGTCCTGACCGAGTTTTCTGAAGACTTCTTCCGGTACGATAGTCCATGGACTTCCAATGTCAACTTCTAGTTGTACCTCCCTGCCGTTCACTATCAAAGTGGCTGTATATGGTTCAGAGTTTATCAACTTGTTAATTAATTCATCTTCCAAGTGGCACATACAATCCTCTGATGAATTCGAATCAGTCTCCTCCAAGTGGTTTGCTGTTTTCTGGAATCGTCCCCTCCTCTGCTGGTAAACTCTAACAGCATCACCGTTCCCGAGCACCTGAAGCAGCTACCATCTCAGAATTTACACCTCGCTGGCTCATGGCTGCCGCCACTTCTCCAGCACTTCTTGGAGTATTGAACCTTGTCTCTGGATGCCCTTGGTGGACTCCTTGTCTTCTTTAGTCCAGGCTCCTTCCTTTGAAGCTGATGAACGGAGGTAAAATCATCTTGAGGCCTTCCGTTCTTCTTGATCTGCTCTACGTCTTGTTTAGCAACCGCCATCACTGTCGCAATATTGACTGCGTTCTCGAAGGTTAACTTTGGTGTACCCAACAGTTTTCGCTGGATGTTAATACCGGAAGTGGCGGCGCTGGGGAACGGCTGCGGCTCGCCTGCAGTCCGTTTGTCTTTACTTTTTTGTGTTGTTTTTTTTCGTTTTGTCTAGTTAAGTTTTTGGTTTTTAGGTTGTGTTTATGTGGGGGGGGGGGGGGGGGGGGGGGGGGGGTGGAAACGGGGCTTGCTGTCTCTCCCTTCGGGGGGGAATGCGACTTTTTTGTTGTATCCCCCTTCTCTGCCTCCGACTGCGCTGAGGCCTAATGGCGGAGCTGGCGACCTCGAGACTCCGGAGGTGGCCTGTCGGGACTCACCCTGGGCTCGCTCTTGTGAGGGCGGCCCAGCTCGGGGCTGGAACTGCGCTCCCGTGAGGGGCTGAGACTTTCCCGTGAGGGGCTGTGGCGCTCCTGTCGGAGTGGCCCAGCTCGAGGGTGGAACGGCACTCA
Source organism: Amblyraja radiata (assembly GCF_010909765.2). Taxonomy (NCBI): domain Eukaryota; kingdom Metazoa; phylum Chordata; class Chondrichthyes; order Rajiformes; family Rajidae; genus Amblyraja; species Amblyraja radiata. The sequence continues at coordinate 22,317,379 of NC_045959.1, read as the reverse complement.
CGTCGGAGCGGCCCAGCTCGAGGGAAGAACGGCACTCACGTTGGAGTGGCCCAGCTCGAGGTGGAATGGCGCTCCCATCGGAGTGGCCCAGCTCGAGGTGGAATGGCGCTCCCTTCGGAGCGGCCCAGCTCGAGGGAGGAACGGCACTCACGTGGGGGCGATCCGGCTCGGGGCTGGAACGGTGCTCCGGTGGCTGGGACGGCGTTCTGGCGGCGGTGACCTGGGTCTGGGGTTCAGCCGCGGGCCAGCAGCTGCGTCCGCTGGACTGGAGGGCGGCAGCTTCGACCACCCCGGGCCGCGGTGTTTGATCCGGCCCATTTGCGGGGTTCGGTGAGCCGCGGGACTGGTTGTGCCATCGCCCGGTGGGGAATCGCCTCAGCACAGAGGGTGAAGAGGAGGGAAGAGACTGCAGCCCTAAGATTTTTGCCTCCACCACAGTGAGGAGGTGCTTGGAGGATACACTGTGGTGGATGTTAATTTGTGTTTGTTGTTGTTTATTATTGTATGATTGTATGTATGACTGCAGGCACGAAATTTCGTTCAGACCGTAAGGTCTGAATGACAATAAAGGGATTCAATTCAATTCAATTCAATTCAATTCAATCTGCACATCCTACCACCAACCTATCCCTTAGCTTATTCTCCAGTTCCTTAAAATTACACCCCTCACTAAACTGTCGAAGCTTTGCTAGGAACTGAGGGATTGTTTCATTTGCTTGCGTTCATGTATACAACCGATATCTTTGCACTATTTCTGTTGGTTTTGGTGAGTAATTAGCAATGAATGCCTCCTTACGTTCCTTGTACGTTTTACTAGCGGGCTTCGCTCGCTGCAGCAACGCACGTAGGGTGTGATAACCCTTGCTTCCTAAACCTAAAATTGTTATGTATTCGCGCTTGAAACGGACTTAAAATAAGACTCGGACACGAGAGCAGTTAACAAGCTTCTTGTATTTGAATCACCATCTAGAGTCTCCCCGCGCATGTGTACAATTGCCCAAGACATTCAATATGCTAATCATATTTTCATACACAACAGTATCTTCCTTCATTGTACTTCATCAAGGTAGTTCACAGCCATCTTCTCAAGGGAAATGCAGGATGCACAATAATGCTGGCTTCCTTAAAGTTATTTACTTTCTTTCCAGTGCATGAAGATACACCAATCTTATCAGAGATAAGCACTTTGTCTGATCCTTCACTATCACGCTTATTCTGCAACTTGAAACAAGCTTGATTTTTCAAAATCACTGTTCTGATGAAGGGTCTCTGACCTGAAACATCAACTTGGTTTGTCTCCCCCCAAATGTTGCCTGACCTGCTGAGTGTTTCAACATTTCCTCCTTTATTGCCACATTATGAATAGAGGAGCAGAAGATGTTTATCAGAATACTGCGAGGACTGCATTTCGTTGTCCTTGTACTGTACACTGCACAATGACAATAAAGTTGAATCTGAATTTGAATTGGAGGGCATTAGCTATAAGGAAAGGTCAGTCCTACTTAAATTGTTTACTCTGGGGCGATGGAGACTGAGGGGAGGTTTAATTGAAGTATATAAATTATCAGGGGCAGAGATAAGGTTGACAGTCAAATTTATTTCTGGGAAGAAATATCAAATATGTATTTGATATAAAGGATGTAACTTTAGAGTTTAGAAGAATGAGAGGACACTTCATTAAAACTTACCGAATAGTGAAAGGCCTGGATGGAGTGGATGTGGAGAGGATGTTTCGACTAGAGAGAGAGCCTAGGACCAGCCATAGCCTCAAAATTAAAGGACCTACCTTTCGAAAGGATATGAGGAGGAATTTCTTTAGTCAGAGGGTGGTGAATCTGTGGAATTCGTTGGAACATAGATCAGCCATAATTTAATGGCAGAGTAGATTTGATGGGCTGAATGGACTAATTCTGTTCCTAGGACTTATGACCTTAGCATTAAGGTGAGAGTGGGAAAGTTTAAAGGAGAAGTTTTTACACAGAGTGGTAGATGCCCTGAACTATGGTGATGATTGATGCGGATATGATGGCAGCATTTAAGTCGGCACAGGAATAAGCAGGGAATGGAGAGATATTGTTTACATGCAGGCAGGAGGGATTAGTTTAATTTGGCACAGTGTTTGTCACAGATATCGTAAGCTCTGTGCTGTACCGTTCTATGGGCAATTTTCATCAACCTATGAATTTCCAGTTTTATTTTCAGAACAGAAGTTAAAAAGAATGAGGATTTCTGTGGTTTTAAAAAGTAGCTTGAGCATCTCACTGTGCAGCTGTAAGCCTCAGACAAAGCTGTTCGAAAGAGTGAGTCGACTAAAAGGTCGAACACATGATTAAATACAGATCTTCAGCTGAGAAACTGGCAGGTGTTAGAAACTGCTTGATAGCCATGTCACATATACAGAGACAATGTGATTTCAAGTCATTTTTCAAAGCTGTACCACTATGTAGTTCCTTTGCATGGCTGCTCAAAAGCCAGCATGTGGTTTCAGCCGTTTTTTTTTTCATATTTGAATTGAAATGTAATTATCAGTTGGCTGTTGATTCTTTCGCTCAAGCGGAGAACTGATTTTTTTTTTTACTGAGAAACTTCTTAGGCAGCGCCTTGGGAGACTAATTTCTGCTTCATTTGGTGGGCAACGTGAGGTGGCCAGTGAGGCCAAGGTACTAACTGTGGATTCCACCACAGATGGGGCAGGAAATGCTCGATATGATGGAAATGTATGTAGACAGATGGATGGTGCACTCCGTCCACACCCAGGTACAGAGGTCAGCATGGACACCTTGAATCAGCAGGAAGTAGGATGTACGGACAAACTTGTAATGTTAAATGTATTATTTGTGACAGAGTAATAAATTCACATTTGGATAATCTGTCTGAAACTATTTTCCCTTTCCTTGACACCAGATTGAAAGTGAGGAACAGTGATTTTGAGAATTTAGATCAATTATTACCTCGTAATAAATTCAGAAACACTCTGATCGAGAACTCATGTTGCTTTCAACTCATCCAAATCAGCAAGACACATCAAGCACTAATTATTGCCTGTTCAAACCGAGGGGATTTATTCACTTAATTGAAATATATCCAGGTAAGATATTGTTAAAAATATCACTATTATTGAATTTTGGACATTTTGCATTCATATAAAAATCTCCACCTTATTATTAATGGCTCATTAGTTTCACAGATTCCTAGTTGTACAGTGTAGGGACTAGGCATTCGGTCCACCAGGTCCATGCTGGACATCAAACACCCAGCACTGATAATGCCAGCACTGCTCAGGCTTAAATTTTTGCTTGTTCATGGACTGTTTTGTAGTCATGATCATTTAGCAAGGAACCAGGCCCTTTAACCCAGCTAATCAGTGTACACTATCAAGCAATCATGTACCCTTCAAGCACGGGAATGCAAGATGCTGTAGAGAGTGGTGAGCCCAGTCCAGTCCTCCACGGGCACTGCCCTTCTCACCATTAATTGTACCTACATGAGGTGGCAAGAAGGTGGCATCTATCAGCAAGGAACCCCACCATCCAGGTTCCACCCACCACCCACCACCAACACATATCACTGTTACCGTTGGGCAGGTGAGATCCTCGGTCATCCCACACCACCAGATGTTCCTAATTTCCTGTAACTATCAAATTCTTGAATTAACCCACCCACTCAATCCTAAACCTATCTTGGCAACGGAACACTTTGAACCACCTCCTGCACTACCATGGATTTGTTGCTCCTGTGTGTCTTGCAGTAATGGCTTATTCTTTTTTTATTTTCACCATCTTGCAGAATTTATGTGCACTTTATGTAGCATTTATTTTTATGTGTTTTTCGGATGCCTGTGATGCTGCTGCCAGCAAGAATTTAATTGTCCCCCTGTATTTCAACATACTTCAAGCATTTAACAATAAACTTGACACGAATTCTACGTTAATTCCATTTAATTTCACTTTTAGCATTTTACACATCTAGAGATTTATCACTTCATCAAAATGCAGTGAAATGCAACCGAATCATCCAACCACAATTAGAGAGCAGTCCTGGACTACTATCTACCTCATTGGCCTATCTTTGTCTTCCACTAATCTTTATTCCCTTATCAGGTATCTGTACACTGTGGATGGCATGATTGTAATCATGTATTGTCTTTCCACTTCTTCTTCTTCTTTCGTGTGGCATGCACAGCTTAAAGTTGTAGGACAACTTGTTCTATTTGATCTTCTGTTTGTGCACGTCTAGTTGATTGCATTAGTCGAAACAGGGTGGACCACGTGAAGGTTGCAATCTTCTACCCCGTCTTTCCACTGACTGGTTAGCATGCAACAAAAGCTTTTCACTGCACCTCAGTAAACCTGACAATAAACTAAGCTAACCAAAAACTAAACTAACTAACTTTACTCACCAGGTGATATCTGGTGCAGATACAAGATTGGCATGAGATATATTACTGACATTTAAGAGGCTTTGGATATGATTGCGGCATTTAAGAGGCTTCTAGATAGGCACACGGAAGTGCAAGGAATAGAGGGATATCGATCATGTGCAGGCAGATGAGATCATTTTTATGGCATCATGTTTAACACAAACTTCTGAATTTTTTTTCGTTCTTCAGGAAATGTGTTACTCCCCCATCATAGTTGATGGAGCCGTTGCACACGTTGCCCCATTTCCTGCATATTTGCTCCCCCTTCCTCCTGTTAATCCTGGCTAAATTGGAGCAGCTAGGACTTCAAAATGGGGTTAAGTTTCAGGGTTGCTGGGAGATTTGGTCAATTGGAATTAAGCTGTGGAGAGGTGCCAGAGTGTCTGGAGCTTAGATACAATTTGCAAGCAAAGAATGGGAAGATCTGCAAACCCTGTCAATCTGGTGCAAAATGCATAGAATGGATTGGATGGCTGCAAACCAGACATACACCTTGTAAATAGTTGTAAATAATGTTGCAGAGTTTGACTTTGCCAAATGTTGATTGGATGAGGTGTTGAGCCTTGGCTGGGTTTTCTGCAAATCAGGGTAAATGTTTCCAGGTTGACTTCCTCTCGAAGTCCGTTTTGAATACAATGTATTGAATTGTTGTATCATTGGGTTAGGGGATTGCCTGTTATGTATGGGGTGATCGATATCTGTAATTGGGTTATTGAGAGACCACCCCCATGTGGTTCGGTCCCTCGAGGTCCCGGGACATATAAAAGTCCGTGATCACAAGGCTCAGCATCGATCTTCTTGAAGAGCGCTCGGGACTGCGTGAACTTCTGGAGTGCTTCTGTCTGAGTGAGGCCTCGAGGGCTTGAGCAGGCAGACGCGAGGATTTAACCCACGGTGGGATAGGTACAGTGTTTGATCTGTGACGCGCTTTTGGTAAAATAAAATTTAGTTATTTCAAGTGCTTAATTCAGTGTTTTTACTGAAACTAGACTGGGGGGAAGCTTAGAAATGAGCAATTATCATTGGGGGCTCGTCCGGGATCTCAAATGACCCTCAAACAGTTTGTGATCAAGGGTGTTGAACTGTTTTGATCGCGAGTGCAGAAATCGGGCCCACGGAACGGTTTTCACATTGATTTTCGGCACTTCGTGAGTCGGAGCGGATCGTTCATTTGCGGGCTTGGGAAAGGGTCTAATCGAGATCATTAGAACAGAGTCTAGCATGGGGGAGTGGTTAGCACGCCTTTGGGTTGGAGACCCATAAAACCAGGCTGGGGTTAGAGGCCCTGGTGGGGTTGGGTTAGAGGCCCTTTCCTGGGTTAGAGGCCCAAAACTGGTCGTAGTTGGGCAGACTGCAGCTGGTTTAACGAGAGGCAAATGTGCTTCATCGGGCGAGGAGTGGACCAGGGTTAGACTTGGTATCCGAATTGGTGGGGTAATAAAAGACAGGTCTTGCCTTCGATCGGATCACTCCCGGGTGCACAAATTGAAAAGGTGCGCTTCGAAAAACGGCATTGATAATTCACAGCGTGAAGCGGCTAGGCACTGGATCCTCAGTACTTAGCAGAGGGTGTGTCTGTGTGTAGGTATCTGAGTCTTTCCCTGAAGTGACGGATGAGGAGCCTTGAGTAGGTAGCGAGATTGGACGAACAGAGTATAGATTGGCCGGAATACTCCAGTTCATTCAAGAATTAAATCGGGCAATTTTACTAATTCGAGAGCCCGCATAGTAAGAGAAATACTAAAAATCAGGAAATCGAGTTCGAGTCTGAGTCTATATTTACAGCGAAAGTTCTGCGTATGGTGGGATTCAAATTCCTGCATATAGAACTTCGGTGTCCTTGTACACCGGTCACTGAAAGTTGGCATGCAGGTACAGCAGGCAGTGAAGAATGCTAATGGATTGTTGGCCTTCATACCAAGAGGATTTCAGTATAGAAGTAGAGAGGTTCTTCTGCAGTTGTATAGGGCTCTGGTAAGACCACATCTGGAGTATTGTGTACAGTTTTGGTCTCCTAATTTGAGGAAGGACATCCTTGTGATTGAGGCAGTGCAGCGTAGGTTCATGGGTGATCCCTGGGATGGCGGGACTGTCATATGAGGAAAGATTGAAAAGACTAGGCTTGTATTCACTGGAGTTTAGAAGGATGAGGGGGTATCCTATAGAAACATATAAAATTATAAAAGGACTGGACAAGCTAGATGCAGGAAAAATGTTCCCAATGTTGGGCGAGTCCAGAACCAGGAGCCACAGTCTTAGAATAAAGGGGAGGTCATTTAAGACTGAGGTGAGAAAAAACTTTTTCACCCAGAGAGTTGTGAATTTGTGGAATTCCCTGCCACAGAGGGCAGTGGAGGCCAAATCACTGGAAGGATTTAAGAGAGAGTTAGATAGAGCTCTAGGGGCTTGTGGAATCAAGGGATTTGGGGAGAAGGCAGGCACGGGTTATTAATTGGGGACTATCGGCCATGATAGCAATGAATGGCAGTGCTGGATCGAAGGGCCGAATGGCCTCCTCCTGCACCTATTTTCTATGTTTCTATGTTTATTTGAAGTTGGTGCATGTCCGTGATCGATTCCGAATAGCGGCTGATCCACAGTGAATAGTAGCCCTATGGTCGATTGTTGATTAGTACCTGATAGCGAAGAGTACCTGCGAGACGGGGGCCTACCTACCTGACGAAAAGTAATCCGAATAGCGAAGGGTACCCATAATTCTGTCGACTTAGAGAGGAGGGATAGAGGTCCCCCTATAGAAGTCCAGTCTTAGCAGAAGGATAGTAACATTCGGGAGGAAAAGTAGTCATTTAGGGAATAGTACCCCTCCACTAAGTGTAAACTAGGAAGGGGAAAATCTTCGGTATCAGAGGGAGAGGTTCACTGTGTGATAACAGCGTGATGCGGTGTTGAGATCGAGTGTTCGTGAATTGTGCGCTAGTGCTTTAAATTATTTTGTAAATTGTAAAAATCTAGCTTTCCGAATTGTTATAGGATCCGGATTTTGTAAATATTCTATGTATGTAAATACATTTTGAGTAATTAAAAGTTAAGATTTAGATGGTGTTAAGTCTGCGGACCGCCATTTGTGTTGCTGCTGGTGCGAGCGTTTACAGATTTAAAACTTGAAGAGAGAGTGTCATATTTTTGTAATATCGTTTTGTAAGAATCTGAATCGCGATGGTTTGATCAGGGGTTGTACTCCTTCGATCACTGCGCCAGGGGAGGAGTCATCCTGCTGATTGTTTGCGCCACAAGGAAGATTAATTATAGTGGGGTTTACTGGATGCTTATAGTTTATATTGGGGTGTGTTTTGGGTTGTTGATAATCGGGGGAATATTTTCATTCTTAGTTATAGTTTTGTTAGCGTGCTTTGTGTTCGTTTGTTTGTGCAAACTAAAGTTAATTAAGCGAGAGAGAGACTGCGAGTGGGAGTTAGACCCATTGTTTGAAAGTTTGGAATTGAACGCTGTGATTGTGATTTAACTGATAAGAGTGTTGAGAGAGACTGAATAGGAATTAGTGGTTTGAATAAGTAAACAGGAGTGATTGGGAAATAGTTGAAAGGAAGTGATTGCTAGAGTAAGTGTGAATCGGTAAGATCGTTGACCATTGTGTGGGAGAGATTCCATTGACCTAGGAGCCTGAGAGGAGTAGTGAAAGAGGTGTTAGTGTCTGGAACCTTTATTTTGCAATTTGTGTTTTGTCCATTGTGCCGAGATGGGGAATGTTTCTGAGAAGGATCGATCAAACAGATTGGAGAGCACGATAAGGATAATTTGCGGGGAACTTCCAAATGAAGCGGATAGACTGAGGGGATTAGCGGGGAAATTAAATGCAATTTTAAAAGACCAATTTTGGCCGTTGAGGGGTCTTTAATGGGGATAAACTATATAGTGACGATCGTTAAAAAATATGGGAAAAGAAGCAAACGAGTTAATTGAGATGTGGAAGTAAATAAATAAATTGTTTTGCTGTCCACCCAAAGATTGGCGGCTTGTAAATAGGGAATAGGAGAAGATGAATAGGAGAATAGGGAATAGGAGACGGGAAAGGAATGGAGGGTTATGGTCTGAGCGCAGGTATATGGGACTAGGGGAGAATACGTGTTCGGCTCGGACTAGAAGGGTCGAGATGCCCTGTTTCCGTGCTGTAATTGTTATATGGTTATATGGTTATAAGATGATAGAACTGATCCTTCTCAGGACATTTCAGAGCGGGGACAGGGAGAACTAATAAACCAACAGCAGGAGCTGGAGCAGCAGCAGGAGAGAGTGTCATCTTTTGAAAAACATACTGCTCTTCACGGCTCTTAAAGGGAAGGTGCTGACGGAAATTAAATTGGGTAAATCGGATAAGAATGAGAAAGGGTCTGCACGCCTTGGACTTATATGCCAGGGTGGGCAGAATTCTTCGGAGTTCAAGTTCAAGTTCAAGTGAGTTTATTGTCATGTGTCCCTGTATAGGACAATGAAATTCTTGCTTTGCTTAAGCACACAGAAAATAGTAGGCATTTACTACAAAACAGATAAATGTGTCCATATACCATGATATAAATATATACACACATGAATAAATAAACTGATAGTGCAAATAACAGAAAGTGGTTGGTAATAATCAGAGTTTTGTCCGAGCCAGGTTTAATAGCCTGATGGCTGAGGGGAAGTAACTATTCCTGAACCTGGTTGTTGCAGTCTTCAGGCTCCTGTACCTTCTACCTGAAGGTAGCAGGGAGATGAGTGTGTGGCCAGGATGGTGTGGGTCTTTGATGATACCGCCAGCCTTTTTGAGGCAGCGACTGCGATAAATCCCCTCGATGGAAGGAAGGTCAGAGCCGATGATGGACTGGGCAGTGTTTACTACTTTTTGTAGTCTTTTCCTTTCCAGGGCGCTCAAATTGCCGAACCAAGCCACGATGCAACCGGTCAGCATGCTCTCGACTGTGCACCTGTAGAAGTTAGAGAGAGTCTTCCTTGACAATCCGACTCGCCGTAATCTTCTCAGGAAGTAGAGGCGCTGATGTGCTTTTTTGATGATTGCATTAGTGTTCTCGGACCAGGAAAGATCTTCAGAGATGTGCACGCCCAGGAATTTGAAGCTCTTGACCCTTTCAACCATCGACCCGTTGATATAAATGGGGCTGTGGGTCCCCCTCCTACTCCTTCCAAAGTCCACAATCAGTTCCTTGGTTTTGCTGGTGTTGAGGGCCAGGTTATTGCGCTGGCACCATATGGACAGTTGCTCGATCTCTCTTCTGTACTCTGACTCATCCCCATCAGTGATACGCCCCACAATAGTGGTGTCGTCAGCGAACTTGATGATGGAGTTCGCACTGTGGTTCGCTACGCAGTCATGGGTATAGAGTGAGTACAGCAGGGGGCTGAGCACGCAGCCTTGAGGTGCTCCCGTGCTGATTGTTATTGAGGCTGACACATTTCCACCAATACGAACAGACTGTGGTCTGTGGACGAGGAAGTCAAGGATCCAGTTGCAGAGGGATGCGCAGAGACCCAGTTCTGCGAGTTTGGTAACCAGTTTGGAGGGGATGATTGTGTTAAATGCCGAGCTGTAATCAATGAATAACAGCCTGACATATGAGTTTTTGTTGTCCAAGTGGTCCATCGCGGAGTGGAGGGCCAGCGAGATCGCATCCACCGTTGATCTGTTGTGGCGGTACGCGAACTGCAGTGGGTCCAGGTTTTTGTCGATGTAGGAAATGATTTGCTCCATGATCAACCTCTCAAAGCACTTCATCACCACCGGCGTTAGTGCCACTGGTCGATAGTCATTGAGGCATGTCACCTTACTCTTCTTGGTTTATATCGAATATGGAGCCACAGTATTCCTCACAGAACTCTCATGTTCCCAATTCGGAGAAACCGTGCACAGCCTGCGAGTGGGGCACACAGGAGGAGTCAGCGTTAACTTTGGCTCCTCCCCTTAAATTAAATCTGACATAGAAACATCAGGGAGAGATCTTCTATCTCCTAGGATTGCCTCACAGGTGGAGGACAATAGGGGAAACCAAGGAGCTAGAAAGAAGACTTCATCGATATGGGTGCCGAAATTAATTAGGGATTCTAGCAGCAAAAGAATAAAAGAATCCTTCATGAAGTGCTGGGATAAAACAAATAGCCTTTCAGGGGGTGAGGTAGGGGGAGAATATGGATGGATTGGTTTGGACATAAATAATATTGTGGTGTCAGAACAATTCATGACGGAAGAGGATTTAGTAAGAACTCCCCGTAGACAATGTGTTTGTTGGGAGATGCCCACATCAGGTATAAATGTTCCCCAGACCACAGACAGTCAGTCATCAAGGCAGCCTGGTTCAACGGCAGCCCGGAGATTAGGGGTCCGAATAAAAGAGATAAGAACAAATGAGGATAAGGAGGAAGAAGACCTCAAGCCTGGATAGAACTCCCATTTACAGATCCAACATTTCCTAGGTTTGGCTGGCGAGGTTGTAGAGCAATCTGGCCCGATCAGTGTTTTAGTTGTGGGGGACCAGGGCACTGGTGTTGGTCGTGTCCCATGAGAGAATATCATCAGGATGGAAGGGGGCAGAGAAGGGGGCCACGGGATCACAGAGACTGATGGATTCCAAGGGGGTACCGAGGCTCTTGTGACCCTGAAGGAAGAGGATGGGGACACTGGCAGGGGGATCAGGGGGAAGGGACATTCCAACAGTCCAACGTATTTCGGTAACACTGACCTGCCAGTTAGCAGCAATACCATCTGATAAAATTATAAGGCGTCCTCATCTGGCCAAAGAAACAGTACTGTACATTAAACAGGAACACCACCCCTTCCAAATAGGAGAAGATACATCGAAACCAACTCTCAGAGAACCCTCACTAAAGGAAGAAGTAGGATAAGGAAACATAGTAGCTAGCGTGAGGAGAGATATCAACCAATAGCCCTGTCCCACGATACAAGTTCATTCCAAGAGCTCTCTCGAGTTTGCCCTGATTCAAACTCGGAGATTTATGGTAATGGCCGCTCGCCGGTACTCGGGGCTTTCGTGGACATTTTTCAACATGTTGAAAAATCTTCATGAGTCTTCCCGAGTTTACCTGCCATTTGCGAGTCTTCCCGATTACCTGCCGTTAGCGTTATGAGCCGCTAAGAGACGTCCCCAAGCTCCGACGTACCCGCTACGTTCATTCTCCGTGCTTACCACGAGTTTGATTTTTTTTAAACTCGGGGGAGCTCTTGGAATGAACTCGTACCGTGGGACAGGACTTTTACCGTGCAGGAGGAATGGGAGTGGGGAGAGAAGATATTGAATTAATGTATTGCTGAGTTTTATGCCTGCAGGATTGTATGTCAACAAGAGACTATCTAGGGAGTGAGGAAAAAGAATGCACAGCCCCCTAGAAAGGGAAGAAGAAAGCAAAAGGTAATGTAACACCCCAGAAAAAGGTGACCAGCAGGAAGAATTGATACTGTCCTGCTCCTTTACGACACTGGGGAAGGCCAGCAGGCAGAGCAACATGCTCCTCAGTATCGCCACTCCCTAGTAACTGAAATCATCAGTAGAAAGAAGGAAGAAAAGGACTTAATAGTAAAGGAAATTGATTGTTTAAATTTGAACAACTGGGAATTCCACAGGAATTGGAAGGGAATTGTATTATTGGCTACAATGCTGTGGAATGATAAAGAGGAAATGGGCATTGAAATTCGAAAAAGTAAATTGAAGGCTGAGACTGAATTTGGTTAAATTGGAACAGTTATCATGGTTTGCTTCAAATTAAAGTCACGCCTGTAGGGGAATCTGGACCGTACCCAGCTGAAATTTATATGATTACCTGTCATCAGATATACATAGTATAACACCGTGTGAGTATGAAGAAGGCTGATTAGTGTCAATCCTAGAATAATAAAGAATAAATTAGGGAACAGATTAGGAATAGGGATATAGTAATAGAGCACAACATAATAGGATCAATAGATAATAGAATAGGAATAGGTTCAAGTGAAATAGGAATAGCGAATGTGTGGGAAAGCATGAGTGCATGATGGTAACTTGCTTTGTCCCAAGCTTCTTAGGATTTTCTAGGGTTTAGGTTCGACTGTGGAAGGTGATGGAAGACTGGGCAGGAACACGGATGGAGGGAATTCGCACCCACGAAAACTCGGGAGGTGAAGACTCCTCAGACAGAACTTGTGAAGTTATGCCCATGAAAACTCAGGACGCTTGACAAGATTCTGAGAAGAAACATCATCATCTTATGGCGCTGATAGATGGGAAATGTAAAGCACACTTATGTATATCTGGTTAGCTGATTATTGAGCCACTTTGGTTATCATTAATGATGGGTTATCATTATGATAAAAGGAAGGAATGTTAATCCTGGCTAAATTGGAGCAGCTAGGACTTCAAGATGGGGTTAAGTTTCAGGGTTGCTGGGAGATTTGGTCAAATTGGAATTACTCTCTGCAGAGCTGGGACAAGCTGCAGAGAGGTGCCAGAGTGTTTGGAGCTTAGATACAATTTGCAAGCAAAGAATGGGAAGATCTGCAAACCATGTCAATCTGGTGCAAAATGCGTAGAATGGATTGGATGGCTGCAAACTAGACATACACCTTGTAAATAGTTGTAAATAATGTTGCAGTTTGACTTAGCCAAGTGTTGATTGGATGAGGTGTTGAGCCTTGGCTGGGTTTTCTGTAAATCAGGGTAAATGTTTCCAAATTGACTTTCTCTCGAAGTCCGTTTTGAATACAATGTATTGAACTGTTGTATCATTTGCGTTAGGGGAATGCCTGTTATGTATGGGGTTAATCGATATCTGTAATTGGGTTATTGAGAGGTCCCGGGACATATAAAAGTCCGCGATCACGAGGCTCAGCGTCGATCGTCTTGAAGAGCGCTCGGGACTGTGTGAACTGGAGTGCCTCTGTCTGAACGAGGCCTATAGGGCTTGAACTGGCAGACGCGAGGATCGAACCCGCGGTGGGATAGGTACAGTGTTTGATCTGTGACGCGCTTTTGGTAAAATAAAATGTAGTTGTTTCAAGTGCTTGATTCAGTGTTTTTACCGAAACTACACTGGGCGGAAGCTTAGAAACTCCCATTTCGCATACTGAAGAGAATGTTCGCCTGGTCTTCACCATTCACCATACTGGCCCCTTTATCCTGCACCTCAACCTTTGCCACGTCTGTCAGCGTCAACGGGAGGCCACCACCAGCCACATCTTAATCTTTCCTCATCCTCTCTTCAGGAACCACTCTCTCAACCAATTCTTCAGGAACTGGCTCCCTGGTTGGTTCATCCCCTCCTGCCCACACCTCCCATCCCCAGGGACTTTTTCATTCAAATGCAGTGGGAGCAACACTTGTCCCATCACCTCCTCATGCATCACCATTCTCTGACCTAAACATTTCATTCAGTTAAGGCAGGGTTTTATCTGCGCCTCTCAGGGTCTCATCTGCACCACCTCCAACCTTGCCTATTGCATTTGGTGCTCATGATCCTGCTCCTCTACATCGGTAAACCCAAGTGTAGGTCATAGACCAGCGCTCTGCCCACAATAGTCATCTTAAGTTCCATCTGCAGGTCACTTTAACTTCCCTTCCCATTCCCACACTTAACTGTCTATCCTCGGACTTCTCTGCCAGGATGAGGCCCAATGTAACTCCTCATATTCCACTTGGTTAGCTATAGCTCAATGGTGTGAGCATTGAATTCTCCATTATCAAGTAATCCACTTTTCCTGTGGGACTTTTCCACTACCACATAAGGTCACTCTTCACTTTTTTCATCTTTTCCATCCATCACCCCTCCTCATTATGGAGACTCATTGTCATCCTCCACTTGGTCCCTACTGCCCACCACCTACATACACCTCCTTTTCCCTTGGTTCACCGTTCCTAGCTGCTAGCCCGCCTGGTTGCAGCTGCCCTCCCTAATCTGATTCCACCTCTCCCCTATTTGTCTCTTTCTCATAAATATAGTACACAGAGCATAGAACCATACAGCACGGGAACTGTACCCTACAGCCCACAATGCTTGTGTTAAATGTGATGCCAAGTTAAAATGATCTCATCTGCCTGTACATGGTCGATATCCCTCTATTCCTTGCAATTCCATGTGCCTATCTATAAGCCTCTTAAATGCAGCAATCATATCCTAAGCCTCTTACATGTCACTATTGTATCTAATGCCACTATTATATCTGCACCAGATATCACCTCCATTCTTCCCCATCCATCACACCCAACTACATCTGCCTATTTGTTTTCTTTGTTATGTTTCATCTTCCTCTATCTGCTTCTTATCTTATCTGCTTCTTCCTCTATCCTACCCCAAGCTCACCAACCTGGCTCTAACTGCCTATCAACAACCCTCCCCCCCTCCCTTCATCAATTTCCACCTATCACTGACCAGCCTCTCCTTTACCCCTCACTGGCACTTCCATATACTGGCATCTACCCTCTAGATGTTCACGTATTGTCTTGGCACGGAAGGACAACTATTCCTTTGCTTCCACAGATGTAAAATGCACCCAGTCCTTCAGTTCAGTCATCAGTCTAATGATAGAGTACAAGGCCAGATCTGCTGGTACCTGACTTCCATCCTGTCCCTGACCAGAATGTGAGCATATGTTGGACCAACGTTTGCATGAAATACAGGGTAAAAGGTGGATAATAGATTTCAGGATTGCCAATCATTTAATTTAAACATGGGACACCAATATATGCTGCTAGATTGTTGGTGGCTTGTGGATTGTGGATCAGTGAGTGTTTACAGAAAGGTGGAGAGATAAGTCTGTGAGTAGATTTGGAAAGAGATGAACAAATCTGAGCCCATGTTGGTGAAGATGGTTATCCGACTAGTGGGAAAATCCAACCATTGCCTTTGCTCTAACATTGTTTAATAGTTAAGAGATTTAATAGAAGCCAAAGAGTTGTGGAGAGAGAGGGAGTCACATGAGATGAAAATAATTGAATGCAACATTGCATGAATCATGTTTAATTAGGTAGATGGACAGCAGCCCAGCTTGTTTTTTTAAAGATAAAATAAATCCTTGTTTCTCCCTGGAAGAGACATGACTGTTTGCTTGTTAGACTCATTTCCTTTTAATGAGGTTGTGTTTTCCAGACTGTGAGCTGCTTTTGTGGTCAAATGAGATCTTAATGAGTACTCAAACGCTACAAGCACCGCTCTCCACAAAGTCCTTTGACAATTTGTTTGGTTATGAAATATCGCATTTTAATCCTTCCCAGTTGTGTAAAATGTTTAAGTCTTGTTGGTGAAAAGCCGGTGTATATCATTGAAGAGGGACTCTACAGGGGATGTAGCAGCCAATTTTGGCACAGCAAGTTCCCACAAACAGTATGTTATGGACTAAATGATACAAATCTACGAGATGTAATTGAGAGACAATACAAAGAGTTCATAATCTTTTAAAAGTAAATAGTATTGGGGGTACAGGAGATTAGCAGGATCCAAGGTTGGCAGGTATGATGTTTTCACTGTAGCAGACAAACAAAATATACTGGCAATATATGGCTACAATTCTGAGACTTCCTTGAAAGAACAGTGATTTGGTCTTTGTGATCGACCCTCACAGTCAATTCACAGATTCAATCAACAATCTCAGAGGAAGCAAATGAAGATTGATTCCAACTCAATGGTGTTTCAAGTAGGTGAAGCGTGTCTGTTTACTGCTGCACCTGCATTTATTTCTTGTACTTGGATTTAGACACCAAGATCCTTCTGCACAACAACAATCATTAATCTCGCAGCACTAAACAAAAAGTGATGGAACATCCAGGAATATGTCCTTCAAAGGAAGAAACCTCAGAATGGATAACCACTGGCAATCTGTAGCCTGTTCAGGTTTTTGGTGATTCCAAGAATGGTTGTCAATGGTAACATAATGTAAACCTGACCCTTCCTTCCAGCCCTTTTGACCCCAAGTTCACAGAAGCCTGGAGCTTGCATGGGTAATGCAATTGTTGCTAGTATTCACCGTTGGAATTGGTGAGTTTCACACTCTGCCCATTATTGACTTAAACAGTGAGTAAGACCACTTCTGCAGCAGGCAGCGTCCATTTTCCAACTGCAGATCTTCTCCAATGATTCAATTGCGAAACATTATGAAATTTAAAAAAAACTGCAGACGTTGGAAATCTAAAAACATAAACAGAAAATGATGGAAATGCTCAGCAGCAACTGTGGGGAGAGAAACAGAGTCAACGCTTCTGGACGAAGACTCTTGGTCAACTTATATCTGCAATCTCCTTTCTCTCTTTCTCAGTTCAGGTGAATGATTTTCGACTTCAAACATTGACTCTGTTGATCTTTCCGCAGATACTGCCTGACCTTCTGAGGGTTTCCATGACTTTCTGTTTTTTATTAATGCACTTGTTAAGTGCTAAATTACAATTGCATCTTGCCAATCACTACCAGAGCTCCTTCCAGATCAAAGATAAATAACTATCTCCTACAGATGTGTGGCAGATGAATAACAGGGAGGACAATTAATGGGTATTTAGGAGATAGGTTACAGGGAAAAATATGAGGAATGGGATTGCACGGAGAGTTGGCACAGACTCAATGATCCAAATGGCTTCCTTCCATGATCATAAGTGATAAGAGCAGAAATAGGCCGTTTGGCCCATCAAGTCAACTCTGCCATTCAATCATGGCTGATCTATCTCTCCCTCCTAAACCCATTCTCCTGCCTTCACCCCATAACCCCTGACATCTGTACTAATCAAAAATCTATCTATCTCTGCCTTAAAAATATTCATTGACTTGGGCTCTACTGCCTTCTGTGGCAAATACTTCCACAGATTCACCACTCTCTGATTGAAGGAATTCCTCCTTGTCTCCTTCGTAAAGGAACGTCCTTTAATTCTGCGGCTATTTTCCCTAGTCCTAGAATCTCCCTCGAGTTGAAACATCGTCCCCACATCCACTCTATCCAAGCTGTAAGGAAGTTGTAATGTTGTAAGGAAATATAAATAATATATTGTAGCGGCACCTAGTGATGGTTTCGGGGAAGTGCGAACCCTCGTCATTGGTTGGCTCGATCACGTGACCAGGGGGGTTTGTTCGAGGGCTTTGCTGTTAAGTGGACAGTGCTCCTCCCAGCAGTAGGAGCTATTCTAGAGTTAGCTGTCTGAGCACGTGTCTACTGATTTCAATTCTCGTTTTTTGTTTGTCAATAAAAAAACATTTAACTCAACCTGCCTGTCTCGCTAATGTGGTGACCCCGCTGGTCCGAATGTTATTTCAGATCTTTATAATGAACACCGCTGAAAACCTCGACACCCAGCCTGCCCAGCAAAATGCAGTGACGCTGAAACTGCTTGTTCACCCACATTGAGGCCCAATTCAAGCTAGGCAACAAGTCAAGTCAAGTCAAGTCAAGTCAAGTTTATTTGTCACATACACATACGAGATGTGCAGTGAAATGAAAGTGGCAATGCTCGCGGACTTTTGTGCAAAAGACAAACAACCAAACAACCAAACAAACTATAAACACAATCATAACACACATATTCTTTTACATAATAAATAATGGAAGGAAAAACGTTCAGTAGAGTTAGTCCCTGGTGAGATTGGCGTTTACAGTCCGAATGGCCTCTGGGAAGAAACTCCTTCTCAACCTCTCCATTCTCACGGCATGGCAACGGAGGCGTTTGCCTGACCGTAGCAGCTGGAACAGTCCGTTGCAGGGGTGGAAGGGGTCTCTCATGATATTGTTGGCTCTGGAGTTGCACCTCCTGATGTATAGTTCCTGCAGGGGTGCAAGTGAAGTTCCCATAGTGCGTTCGGCCGAACGCACTACTCTCTGCAGAGCCTTCTTGTCCTTGGCAGAGCAATTCCCAAACCAGATGGTAATGTTCCCGGACAAGATGCTTTCCACCGCCGCTGCGTAGAAGCACTGGAGGATCCTCGGAGACACTCTGAATTTCCTCAATTGCCTGAGGTGGTAAAGGCGCTGCCTTGCCTTACTCACGAGTCCTGAGGCGTGTGATGCCCATGTCATATCCTCGGAGATGTGGACTCCCAGATATTCAAAACAGTTCACCCTATCCACAGGATCCCCATTTATCCTCAATGGAGTGTACGTCCTCGGATGATGTGCCCTCCTAAAGTCCATGATCAGCTCCTTCGTTTTTTTGATGTTCAAGAGGAGGCTGTTATCCTGGCACCAGAGTGCTAGACCAGCCACCTCCTCCCAGTAGGCCTTCTCGTCGTTGTCTGAGATCAGGCCCACCACCACAGTGTCATCAGCAAACTTAATTATTGAGTTGGAGCTGAACCTAGCCACACAGTCATGTGTGTACAGGGAGTACAATAGGGGGCTGAGGACGCTACCCTGGGGCGATCCTGTGCTCAGGGTGAGGGACTTCGATGTATTCCCTCCCATCGGGACGACAGATGGCACAATGGGCTAAGTGTTCAGCTGGCAACCGGAAGGTAGCCGGTTCGAATCCCGCTTGGAGTGCATACTGTCGTTGTGTCCTTGGGCAAGACACTTCACCCACCTTTGCCTGTGTGTGAATGTGTGTGAGTGATTGGTGGTGGTCGGAGGGGCCGTAGGTGCAGATTGGCAGCCACGCTTCCGTCAGTCTGCCCCAGGGCAGCTGTGGCTACAGAAGTAGCTTACCACCACCGAGTGTGACTGAGGAGTGAATGAATAATGCGATGTAAAGCGCCTTGAGTATTAGAAAGGCGCTATATAAATCCCATCCATTATTATTATTATTATTATCTTGACTACCTGGGGCCTGGCGGTGAGAAAGTCCAGGACCCAGGCACACAGGGAGGTGTTGAGCCCCAATTCCATTAGCTTCCCGGCCAGTCTGGTGGGGACTATCGTGTTGAAGGCTGAACTGTAGTCTATGAACAGCATCCTCACGTAGTCCCCCTTCTGGCTGTCCAGATGGGAGAGAGCGGTGTGCAAGACCTGGGAGACCGCATCGTCCGTGGATCTGTTCGGACGGTATGCGAACTGCAACGGGTCCATGTTCCGAGGGAGGAAGGCGCAGATGTGTTTCTTCACCAGCCTCTCAAAGCATTTCATGACTACCGAGGTAAGGGCCACCGGACGGTAGTCATTCAGACAGGCTGGGGAGGCATTTTTTGGTACCGGTACAATTATGGATTTTTTGAAGCAGGCAGGGACCATGGACTTGTCCAGGGAGAGGTTGAATAATGTAGTGAGCACTGGAGCTAGCTGCGTAGCACAGGATTTAAGTACTCGCCCCGAGATGCCATCGGGGCCTGCAGCTTTTCTCGTGTTCACCCGTGTCACGAATCAACATTGTCACGGATGTTACCCGCTACTTCTACGTGGTTGGGGCGCTCAGTCAGGAGACTGCCACCCGATTGCTGCCTTACCTGCAAAATCCGCCTGCGTTCGGCAAGTACGACGCTCTCAAGGCGCTGCTGCTCCGCACTTTCGGGCTCAGTCGCCGCAATCGCGCGGCCGGCCTGTTGCACATGGACAGCCTCAGTGATCGTAGGCCGTCCGCGCTGATGAACGAGATGCTCGCTCTTATGGATGGCCATCAGCACTGCTGTTCGAGCAGGCCTTCCTCGAGCAGATGCCCGATGACATCCGCCAGCTCCTCGCTGGGTCAGATACTGCCGACCCCCTGCAGCTCGGTGAACGGGCTGACGAGCTGTGGCTTGCCAAGCAGCAAGACGGTGGATCCATCAGTCAGGTATCCGCGCCTTTGCACCAACAGCCTCGCAGGGACTTCTAGCCCTCCACCGTCATCGCCGCGCTGCAGCAAAATACTGCCTGAGATCACAGTAAACGCCAATGGTGCTATTACCACCAATGCTGGTATTAAATTGAAGGGAAAAGGGTGAGGACATTGGGAAAGGTTTATGATTGATTTGAATTTAATTGAATTCCTTTATTGTCATTCAGACCTTTTGGTCTGAACGAAATTTCGTGCCCTTCGAAACTTCAGCACTTTGTGTGCTATAATGTCGTTAGAGTGGGGACACTGCCACACAGTGGCGAAATGTTTATATTGCAGGAGCATTTTATAAATGCTGATACGGGACATTATTGAGGATGATTGGACTCAGGAGCTCACTGCCTGAGAAGGATGTGGAAGCAGGTACTCTCACAACATTTAAGAAATATATGGCGGAGCACTTGATCACCAAGGCATGGAGGCTAAGCACCAAATAGTGGTAAAAGGAGTCTGAAGAAGGGTTCTGACCCGAAACGTCACCCATTCCTTTTCTCCAGTGATGCTGCCTGACCGGTTGAGTTACTCCAGCAATTTGTGTCCATCTACTTTATTATTAAATGGGATTAGTACCAATGGGTACTTGATGGTCAGTATGGGAGAATGGCATGTTTATGTGCTGTAGGACTTAGGAACCGACGGCCATTTAGGTTTCTATGACAATTCAGTGGCTTCATGACCCGCATGGGTAATGCTGGTATTATTTTTCATATTATTATTAATCAGCTCAGTTTACCTTCTTCAGTTCCTACGGCTGATATTGAACTCATGACTCTGAATCATTGTGGTAAACGAACAAGGCACAAAATCTCAAATCATATGATTCATAAGCATGATGAAAAACATGGTCTCAACAACATCCCAAATACTACAGACTTTACTTAAAAAAAGATTCAAAGTGCTGGAGTAACTCAGCAGATCAGGCAGCATCTGTGGAAAACATGGAGAGTTGATGTTTCAGATCAGGACCCTTCTTCATGTCTGAAGAAAACTGAAGAAGGATCTGGACATAAAATGTCACTCATCCATGTTCTCTATGATGCTGCCTGACTCGCTAAGTTACTCCAACACTTTGTGACTTTTTTTTGTAAACCAGCATCTGCACTTCCTTTTGTCTGCGCTTTGCTCAAAGTAGTTTACTAATTAGAGCCATCAAAAAATCTTTGAAAAATAAAATAAAAAAAGTGTGTTTATATAGTGTCCTTCACAATCTCGAAAACCTCAAGTTTACTGACAATGAAACAATTTTCTGAGAGTTATTGATGTTTGTTCAGTGACTGCAATCTGCATCTGTGCTAATACTGACCTCGTGTGGCGGATCATGGGAAGCGACTCTAGGAGTTCTGGTGTAAGTACCATGCGGTGATGCATTCCAGAAGTGTTTGTTCAGCTTTGGTGAGGTTTCTTTAGGAATCTCTTAGGATCGCAAAGGATCTCACAACCAGATTCCTTCGCTCCATAGACGCTGCCTCACCCGCTGAGTTTCTCCAGCATTTTTGTCCACTCACAGCCATGTGAAGTGCTGTCCCCCAGGTCATACAAGACACCATACAGAGAAAATGAAATTAAACAGTCACCCAGGTGTGGTTTGCTTTACCAGCAGATAAACACCAGCAAGCTTGGAACTTCTTAAAATATTAAAAGGCATATAATTTATTTAATCTATATGATTCTGTTTATTTTACACGTAAAAACAGACTGCAAATGTTTTTATAGATATGTGAAAAGAAAGAGATTAGTTAAAACAAATGTAGGTCCCTTGCAGTCAGAAACAGGTGAGTTGATCATGGGGAACAAGGATATGGCGGATCAATTGAATAACTACTTTGGTTCCGTCTTCGCTAAGGAAGACATAAATAATCTGCCGGAAATAGCAGGGGACCGCGGGTCAAAGGAGTTGGAGGAATTGAGTGAAATCCAGGTTAGCCGAGAAGTGGTGTTGGGTAAATTGAATGGATTAAAGGCCGATAAATCCCCGGGGCCAGATAGGCTGCATACCAGAGAACTTAAGGAAGTAGCTCCAGAAATAGTGGATGCATTAGTAATAATCTTTCAAAACTCTTTAGATTCTGGAGTAGTTCCTGAGGATTGGCGGGTAGCAAACGTAACCCCACTTTTTAAGAAGGGAGGGAGAGAGAAAACGGGGAATTACAGACCAGTTAGTCTAACATCGGTAGTGGGGAAACTGCTAGAGTCAGTTATTAAAGATGGGATAGCAGCACATTTGGAAAGTGGTGAAATCATTGGACAAAGTCAGCATGGATTTACAAAAGGTAAATCATGTCTGACGAATCTTATAGAATTTTTCGAGGATGTAACTAGTAGCGTGGATAGGGGAGAACCAGTGGATGTGGTGTATCTGGACTTCCAGAAGGCTTTCGACAAGGTCCCACATAAGAGATTAGTATACAAACTTAAAGCACACGGCATTGGGGGTTCAGTATTGATGTGGATAGAGAACTGACTGGCAAAGAGTAGGAGTAAACGGGTCCTTTTCACAATGGCAGGCAGTGACTAGTGGGGTACCGCAAGGCTCAGTGCTGGGACCCCAGCTATTTACAATATATATTAATGATCTGGATGAGGGAATTGAAGGCAATATCTCCAAGTTTGCGGATGACACTAAGCTGGGGGGCAGTGTTAGCTGTGAGGAGGATGCTAGGAGACTGCAAGGTGACTTGGATAGGCTGGGTGAGTGGGCAAATGTTTGGCAGATGCAGTATAATGTGGATAAATGTGAGGTTATCCATTTTGGTGGCAAAAACAGAAAAGCAGACTATTATCTAAATGGTGGCCGACTAGGAAAAGGGGAGATGCAGCGAGACCTGGGTGTCATGGTACACCAGTCATTGAAAGTAGGCATGCAGGTGCAGCAGGCAGTGAAGAAAGCGAATGGTATGTTAGCTTTCATAGCAAAAGGATTTGAGTATAGGAGCAGGGAGATTCTACTGCAGTTGCACAGGGTCTTGGTGAGGCCACACCTGGAGTATTGCATACAGTTTTGGTCTCCAAATCTGAGGAAGGACATTATTGCCATAGAGGGGGTGCAGAGAAGGTTCACCAGAC